>NC_059086.1:36499492-36691799 GCF_020497125.1 Mauremys mutica | reverse complement strand
AGTGGGGCGGTAGGAGCGGGGGGGGGCAGGGGTCGGGGGACTAGTGAACCCGCTCGTGAACCCCCCCTGCCCGATATTCGGTCGGAGGGGGGGGTCGCACACACCCTTTGCCCCCCCCCGGCTGAGACCCTTGGCGGGGGGGCGGGGTATGAGTCCCCCCCTTCCCCCCTCCCGGGATCTCCCCCCCCCCGGGAGCTGTAAAGAGCCGCCCCGCCCCCCCCCCCCGGTCTCCCCTCCCCCGCCCCCGCCCCCGCCGCCGGGATATAAGGGGACCAGCCGCGCCGCGAATCCATCCGCACCAGCCAGCCGGTCCCGGACAGACAGACAGACATCGGCCCCCGCCCCTGACAGCAGGTAGGACCCGCCCCGCCCCCGGGAGGGGGGCTTTAGTCAGCCCGGACTCCTGGGTTCTCTCCCCGGCTCTGGGAGGGGAGTGGGGTCTGCTGGTTAGAGCAGGGGGAGCTGGGAGCCAGGACTCCTGGGTTCTCTTCCCCGGCTCTGGAAGGGGAGTGGGGGCTAGTGGTTAGAGCGGGGGGGGGGCTGGGAGCCAGGGCTCCTGGGTTCTCTCCCTGGCTCTGGGAGGGGAGTGGGGTCTGGTGGTTAGAGCAGGGGGGACTGGGAGCCGGGACTCCTGGGTTCTCTCCCTGGCTCTGGGAGGGGAGTGGGGTCTGGTGGTTAGAGCAGGGGGGCTGGGAGCCAGGGCTCCTGGGTTCTCTCCCTGGCTCTGGGAGGGGAGTGGGGTCTGGTTGTTAGAGCAGGGGGGGCTGGGAGCCAGGGCTCCTGGGTTCTCTCCCTGGCTCTAGGAGGGGAGTGGGGTCTGGTGGTTAGAGCAGGGGGGGCTGGGAGCCCGGATTCCTGGGTTCTCTACTCGGCTCTGGGAGGGGAGTGGGGTCTGGTGGTTGGAGCAGGGAGGGGGGCGGCTGGGTGCCCGGACTCCTGGGTTCTCTCCCCTGCTGACTGGCTGGTTCTCTTCCAGGCTCTCCGCCATGGTGCCCCTCGAACTGGTCTCGCTGCTCGTGGTGACTCTGGCAGGCCGGTGTGAGTCGCAGCGGATGGGGGAGCCCCCGGCCAGGTGAGGGCTGAGGGGGGCAGGGCGAGACTCCAGCCAGGAGGGCGGACGGGGGGGGGCTCCATTTTGTGGGGAACCCGGCTGGGAAGGGGATGCTGAGTGAAGGGGGCTGTGTGGGGGAGGGATGAAGGGTTGGGGGGCTTGGGGACCCTCCCCCCACATTGGGGCTCTTTCCCCAATCTCCCCTTCTCCACTGTAGATGGCACCCGCCGCCCGTGATCTCCTTCCTGCAGCAGTTGCGGGGGGCCCAGAGGGGGCCCCCCCTGGCAGCGCCTGCCCGTTGGGAGCCCGGCCCAGCAGCTGGAGCCAGGCCTGCGTGGTACGTCCAGCCGGAGGACGCGGGAGAGGCGCTTGGCCTGCCCAGGAGGTAAGTTCGGGGTAGTTCAGGGGCGGGGAGGGGGTGTCATGGGGTCAGAACCCCCCCTCCACTTCCAAGGGGCAGGGGGAGGAAAGGTGGGGGCCCAGCTGTTCCCTCATTGGAGCTGGGAGAGAACCCATGAGTCCTGGCTCCCAGCCTCCCCTGCTCTAACCACTAGACACCGCTCCCCTCCCAGAGCTGGGGTGGAACCCAGGAATCCTGGCTCCCAGCCCCCCCCCTGCTCTAACCACCAGACCCCTCTCCCCGCCCAGAGCCAGGGATGGAACCCAGGAGTCCTGGCTCCCAGCCCCCCCTGCTCCAATCACTAGACACCGCTCCCCTCCCAGAGCTGGGGATGGAACCCAGGAGTCCTGACTCCCAGCCCCCCCTGCTCTAACCACCAGACCCCTCTCCCCGCCCAGAGCCAGGGATGGAACCCAGGAGTCCTGACTCCCAGCCCCCCCTGCTCTAACCACTAGACCCCTCTCCCCGCCCAGAGCCAGGGATGGAACCCAGGAGTCCTGGCTCCTAGCCCCCCCCGCTCTAACCACTAGACCCCACTCCCCTCCCAGAGCTGGGGATGGAACCCAGGAGTCCTGACTCTCTCTCTCTCTCTGCCCGCCCAGCCCCCGGCGCCGGATCCCCCGCCAGCTCTCTCTGCAGACGACTGGGCGCGGCTGCCAGCTGGGCACGTGTCAGACCCATCGCCTCTTCAACTGGCTGTACCACATCGGGGCCAGCGACCACAAAGACGACTCCCAGAAGGACATGGCCGACCCCATGGGCTACGGGCGCCGGCGCCGCCGGGAGGGGAGCCCTGGCTGGCACCGGGGGCCTGCCCCCCACCGGGACAGCACCCGCTGAGAGCAGGGCTGGGCGCGGCCGGGGCACAGGGAGCCCCACCCCGCAGAGACACAGCCTGAGCCGGGGGCGGCCCAGCACCTCTGCCCGGAGACACACGGCACCGGCTGAGAAGAGGGGGTGGGCACAGCCGGGGGGGGCTGGCACCCACTGGCACGCGCACCCCCACCCTGGGGAGACACTGCCACCTACCCGCCCACACCGGCTCCTTGCTGCCCCCTGCAGGCAGCCGTGGTGGCTGCCTCATGCACCCCATGGCAAAGGGGCAGCCGGCCCCCCAGAGCTGGGGATCGGACCAAGGATTGTGCCGGGGGGGTGTGGAGATATGCCCCCCCCCGCCCAGCAGCACTTGCCCATCTACAGTGAGCAGCCCGGCAGCACCCAGGGACCCCCAAGTGGTGCTGTGGGACAGGGCAAGAGGGGGGGAGACAGACTGTGGGGTGGGGGGGGTCCTCCTGGGCCCCTGAATAATGGGCTATGGGGCCTATGGCCTGATGTGCAAATAAAGAGGTTTATTTGAACAGACAGAGACGCATCCTCCAGTCGTGGGGGGGGGAACCCGAGGGGGTCAGCCAACGGGGGATTGGCCTCGGGGTACAGCCACTCCCCTCCCAGAGGCAGGAGAGAACCCAGGAGTCCTGGCTCCCAGCTACCCCACCCCCCGCTCTAACCACTAGACCCCACTCCCCTCCCAGAGCCAGGAGAGAACCCAGGAGTCCTGGCTCCCAGCTACCCCACCCCCCGCTCTAACCACTAGACCCCACTCCCCTCCCAGAGCCAGGGAGAAAACCCAGGAGTCCTGGCTCCCACCCCCCCCGCGCTCTAACCACTAGACCCCCCCCTCCCAGAGTCGGGGAGAGAACCCAGGAGTCCTGGCTCCCAGCCCCCCCCGCTCTAACCACTAGACCCCACTCCCCTCCCAGAGCTGCCTATCAGAGGGTAGCTGCATTTACGGACACAACCCCACCGGGGTGGGGGGGGGCAAAGGGTGGGTGGCGAATGGGCTGTTCGCCTCCGGCTGGGGGTGGGCTGTGCGGAGGGGTGGGACGCTGCGGGGTCCAGCTGCTGCCTCCTGCCAGCCACAAGGGGGCAGCACCAACACACAGCTTGGCAAAGGATTCAGCCCCCCTCCCCGGCTGGGATAGAACCCAGGAGTCCTGGCTCCCAGACCCCCCCCCCGCTCTAACCACTACACCCCACTCCCCTCCCAGAGCCAGGAGCGAACCCAGGAGTCCTGGCTCCCACCCATCGCTCCCAGCGTGGCAGTGGGGTGGGGGATTTCAGGACCCCTCCCAGACACTTTGGTCATGGAGACCCCCCCCCCAGATCCTGTTGTGGTGGGGGGCCGGCCCCCACCACGGGACACGGCAGGCCATGCGAAGAACAAGCCATGGGGCAGGATGGCCACACCGGTTGGGGGGCCAGCGGGCATCCGGCCTGGGGCCGGCGGCGTCATCAAAGCGGGGAATTGCCCGGGGGCCGGAGCCGTCAGGGGCACGGCTACCAAGGGGGGGAGCCCGGCAGGATCTGGGGGCGCTGGCGGGGGGTGGCCTGAATGGGGGGCTGTCGTCCGGGGGGTCTCAGCAGGGTGGAAGACACGGGACGTCCCTGCACCGCTCGGCCCTGGGGGAGAGGGAGGGCAGGTGAACCCCCCAGGGCCGTTCGGCCAGGGCCTGAGCCCAGGGCTCGGCCCCGGGCGGGGGGATCGGGCTCCCCGTGGCCACGGGGGGAGCTCTGGCCCTGGCCCCCAGGGGGTCGGGGTGGGCCCAGCACTGGGCCATTCGAAGGGCAGCCTGGCCAGGGGTGGGGCCATCCGGGGCCCCTCCCGCCCCACGGCGCCCCCAGGAAACAACTTCCCCCCCGTCCCGCCTTCTGGCCCCTGGCGGAGCCCAGGGCTAGCACGGGGCGTCCCCCTCCTCTGGGACCCCGGGGGCTGTGCCCCCCCAGCCCCCCTTCCCCCTGTGACCCCTGCCCCACGCTCGCCCCTGCTCTCACCTCCTCCTCCTCCAGCCCCACCCCTCCCCCTCCCCCTCCCCCACTCTTACCCCTCCTCCAGCCCCCCCCTCTGGCCCAACCCTTCCCCACTATTACCCCTCCTCCAGCCCCACCCCTCCCCTGCCCTCCCCCTCCCCCACTATTACCCCTCCTCCAGCCCCACCCCTCCCCTGCCCTCCCCCTCTGGCCCAACCCTTCCCCCCCGCCTCCCCCCTCCCCCACTCTTACCCCTCCTCTTGCCCCATCCCTCCCCGAGCACTGCCCCTCCCCCACTATTACCCCTCCCCCACCTCCTCTCGTCCCACCCCTCCCCCCACTATTACCCCTCCTCTTTCCCCATTCCTCCCCCCCATTACTCCTCCCCCTCCCCCACTATTACCCCTCTTCTCGCCCCATCCCCGCCCCTCCCCCATTCTCTCTCTCCCCCCCCACTTCCATCCCTCAGTCCCGCCCCCTCACTCCCGGCTCTGACGCTCCGCGCAGGCTCCAGACACGTGTCCCCCCCCCACCCCGCCCCAGTTCTCCGGGAGGCCCCGGCGCCGCCGCGATCAGCTGGGCGAGGGGCGAGTGGGGCGGGGGGCAGAGGGGCGGGGTAGGAGCGAGGGGGTGAGGAGGCTAGAAGGGGGGGATGGGCTAGCGGGGGGGGGAGGGAGACGAGAGGGGAGGGGAGGGGGCAGCAGGGAGGGGCCCGTCCCCAGCCTGGGGGGGGGGGGGGTCTCAGGACGCTGCCAACCGCTTGCAGCGCAGCGGACACCCCGGCTTGGATCCTGCGGGCAGGAAGGTGAGTGAGGCGGTGGGAGCCAGGACTCCTGGGTTCCCTCTCTGGCTGAAGGGGCGTGGCTAGAGCGGTGTGTGTGTGTGGGGGTGTTTGGGAGTCAGGACTCCTGGGTTCTCTGTATGGCTGGAGGAGGGGGGAGCGGGGTCTAGTGGTTAGAGCGGTGGGAGGGGGTGTTTGGGAGTCAGGACTCCTGGGTTCTCTGTATGGCTGGAGGAGGGGGGAGCGGGGTCTAGTGGCTAGAGCGGTGTGTGTGGGGGGGGGTTTGGGAGTCAGGACTCCTGGGTTCTCTGTATGGCTGGAGGAGGGGGGAGCGGGGTCTAGTGGTTAGAGCGGGGGGGGGTGTTTAGGAGTCAGGACTCCTGGGTTCTCTGTATGGCTGGAGGAGGGGGGAGCGGGGGCCTAGTGGTTAGAGAGGGGGGTGGGGTTGTTTGGGAGCCAGGACTCCTGGGTTCTCTCCCCGGCTCGGGGAGCTGACAGGCGGTGTGTTTCCCCAGCCCATCGATATTCTTTGTATTGAGATTCCAGCCCCCGGGGGAGCCTGTCTCTCAGGGGCTGATGGGATGGGGGGGGGGGCAGCGCCGGGGCTGGGATCCCCAGGGGGAGGGGGGAGGCTCCCTGGGCCGTCTGTGATCGATGGGTGCTGAGTGCGGGGTGGGGGTGGGGCCCAGATGGGTAGGGGGGTGTAGCGGGGGAAGGGGCTGGGAGGGGAGTGGGGTCTAGTGGTTAGAGCAGGGGGGGGCTGGGAGCCAGGACTCCTGGGTTCCTTGGGAGCAGTGAAGGGTCTAGTGGGTTGGAGCCTCCCCATTCTAACCCACTAGCCCCCCCCGAGCCTGGGAGAGAACCCAGGAGTCCTGGCTCCCGGCCCCCCCCGCTCTAACCACTAGACCCCACTCCCCTCCCAGAGCCGGGGATGGAACCCAGGCATCCTGAGTACCAAGGTTCTGCTCTGCCCACCTCCCCCCCCCCCCCCGCTCTATCTGAGTCCAGGTGCGGGGAAGGTCACAGCCCCCAGAGCCTCTCCTGGGAGCCAGGGAGTAAAGGTCCCTGGCGGGGGACGTGTTTGCCAGGCACAAGCGGGCAGCTGGCCTCCGGACTCCTGGGTTCTATTCCGCCTCTTCCATCCTTCCCAGCCTCAGTTTCCCCAGAGGTACCGCGAGCCTGCTTTGATCTGTGGGGCAGGGACTGCGTGCTGCTGTGGGGCTGGGCAGCGCCCGGCCGGGGGGCCCCGTTCTGGGTCAGGGGCTGTGGAGAGCCTGGGGCGATTGGGGACGGTGGGGGGCTGATCTGGGTTAGGGATGGGGCTGTGACGTCCCTGGGTTCCCTCCCCAGCCCTGTGAGGGGAGTGGGGCCTATTGGTTAGAGCTGGGGGGCTGGGGGCAGGACTCCTGGGTTCCATCCCTGGCTCTGGGAGGGGAGTGGGGGCTAGTGGTTAGAGCGGGCGGTGGGGGAGACCGGATCTCTTCCTGTCTCTCACTCCCTGGGAGTCTGAGATGTCTCCACCCCCCCCCCATGCCGGGGTGCTGGATTGTGACCTCAGCAGCGCATCGGGGTGAGGTCACTGCGGAGCTGGGGCTGGACCGGCTGGTGCTGGCAGGTCTGGGCCCATTGGCAGTGCCCAGGTACGGCAGGTGCCCGTGACCCCCCCCCGGCTCTGTCCCCGGGGAGGGGGCCTCTCTCTGCCCCCCCCCCAACCGGCCGGAGTCAGGCCAGGAGCTCCCTCTGCGGTGCTGGGGCCAAAGGGCTAACGGGGGACACTGGGGGTTGGGGGCAGGGGGCGTTCGGTCCCGGGGCTGGCGCCGGGTCCGCGGGCGAGAGGGAGGTTGGTCCGGGGGGGCTGGGGGCAGAGAGGAGGCTGAGGAAAGGGGCAGAAAACCTGCCCCAGAGTGAGAGGCGCCGGGAGCCCCAGCTCTGCTGATCCCCACGGGGCAGGGGGGGGCGGGCTGAGCCCGGCGGCAGGTCCCTACGCACAATTCTGCACCCGTGGGCTCGGCAGCCAGGCTGGGCTGGAGCCAGGCTGTAAATATGGGGCTGGCTCTGACCAGGGAGGGGAATGACCCCACGGACGAGTCCCCAGCGTAGGCGGGACGGGGAAGTGGTGGAGGTGTGGGGCCTGCGTATCCAGGGACCCCTCTGGGGTGGGGTGCGGGGGCTGGGTGTCCGGGGACCCCTCTGGGGTGGGGTGTGGGGGCTGGATATATGGGGACCCCTCTGTGGTGAGTCGTGGGGGCTGGGTGTCCAGGGACCCCTCTGGGGTGAGTCGCGGGAGCTGGATATATGGGGACCCCTCTGGAGTGGGGTGCGGGGGCTGGGTGTCCAGGGACCCCTCTGGGGTGAGTCGTGGGGGCTGGGTGTCCGGGGACCCCTCTGTGGTGTGTCGTGGGGGCTGGGTGTCCAGGGACCCCTCTGGGGTGAGTCGCGGGGGCTGGATATATGGGGACCCCTCTGGGGTGGGGTGCGGGGGCTGGGTGTCCGGGGACCCCTCTGGGGTGGGGCGCGGGGGCTGGATATATGGGGACCCCTCTGGGGTGGGGTGCGGGGGCTGGGTGTCTGGGGCTCTCCCCAGAGCCTTAGGGGGGGTTAGTCGCCTGACTCCCAGCCCCCCCTTAGCACCGGGGTAGGACCCAGGCGTCCTGGCATGTCAGTGCCCCCCCCCGACGGCCCCTCTCTCTCTGCCCCAGCGCCCGCTAGCGCCCCCCAGCCATGGCGGAGGCTCACCAGGCCGTGGCCTTCCAGTTCACGGTCTCGCCCGAGGGGGTCGACCTGCGGCTCAGCCATGCGGCCCTGAAGCAGGTCTACCTGGCCGGCCTGCGCTCCTGGAAGAAGAAAATCACCCGGCTCCGGGTATGGGGGAGACCCCACTGGGGCTGGGGAGGAGCTGTGGGGTCTGACTGTGGGGTGGGAATTGGGGGTGGGGGGGGAGATTGAGGGGCAGGGGGCTGGGAGTTACCCAAGAGGTCAGACTGGGGCAGAGATTGTGGGCTGGGGGGGTGAGGAGTCAGACTGTGGGGCTGGGGGTTAGAGGGGGATCTGGGGGGTCAGAGTGAGGAGCAGGGATCTGGGGGGTGTTGGGGGGTCAGAGTGAGGAGCAGGGATCTCGGGGCTGGGGGGAGGTAATAATGGGAGATATACCAATCTCCTAGAACTGGAAGGGACCTTGAAAGGTCATCGAGTCCAGCCCCCTGCCTTCACTAGCAGGACCAATTTTTGCCCCAGATCCCTAAGTGGCCCCCTCAAGGATTGAACTCACAACTCTGGGTTTAGCAGGCCAATGCTCAAACCACTGAGCTATCCCTGCCCCCTTCCCTCAGCTCCAAACTGGGAGTTGGAGGGTCAGACTGAGGAGCAGGGATCTGGGGGCTGGGGGGAGTCAGGGCTCAGAGTGAGGAGCAGGGATCTGGGAGCTGGGGGGAGCTGGGGGGTCAGAGTGAGGAGCAGGGATCTGGGGGCTGGGGGGAGCTGGGGGCTCAGAGTGAGGAGCAGGGATCTGGGGGGAGCTGGGGGGTCAGAGTGAGGAGCAGGGATCTGGGGGCTGGGGGGTGTTGGGGGGTCAGAGTGAGGAGCAGGGATCTGGGGGCTGGGGGGAGCTGGGGGGTCAGAGTGAGGAGCAGGGATCTGGGGGCTGGGGGAGCTGGGGGGTCAGAGTGAGGAGCAGGGATCTGGGGGGAGTCGGGGGTCAGAGTGAGAAGCAGGGATCTGGGGGGAGTTGAGGGGGTCAGACCTGGGATCAGGGAGCTGGGGGGGAGGAGCTGGGCTCTGGCCTGGCCCCGTGCTGCTTCCCCCCCCCCCCCCCCGCTGACCCCCGTCTCCCCCCACAGAACAGCCTGGTGACGGGCGTGTTCCCCGCCAGCCCGGCCAGCTGGCTGGTCATGGCCGCAGCCATCCTGGCCAGCCAGGCCTCCCGCCTCGACCCCTCCATGGGGCTCATCGGCAAGATCAAGGAGCACCTGCCCGCCAGGTGGGGGGGGTATGGGGGACAGGGCCAGGGATACGTGTGGGGCTGGGGGAGGGAGGCTGGGCTGGGGGCTCAGGGGCACTGGGGAGGGCATAGGGGGGCAGGGCCAGGGATATGTGTGGGGCTGGGGGAGGGAGGCTGGGCTGGGGGCTCAGGGGCACTGGGGAGGGCATGGGGGGCAGGGCCAGGGATATGTGTGGGGCTGGGGGAGGGAGGCTGGGCTGGGGGCTCAGGGGCACTGGGGAGGGCATAGGGGGGCAGGGCCAGGGATATGTGTGGGGCTGGGGGAGGGAGGCTGGGCTGGGGGCTCAGGGCCACTGAGGAGGGCCTGGGGGGCAGGGCCAGGGGGCTGAGGGAAGGGGGCTGGGGGTGTTGGGGGGACTGGGGGGGCCGGGGGGCAGGGCCAGGGGGCATTTGGGGCTGAGGGAAGGGGGCTGTGCTGGGGGTGTTTGGGGGAGAGGGAGGTGGTGCTGGGGGGCACAGAGGAGGGCAGGGCTGGGGGGCAGGGCCAGAGGGTGTGTGGGGCTGAGGAAGGGGGCTGGGCTGGGGGGCTCGGGAGCACTGGGGGGCAGGGCCAGGGGGCGTGTGGGGCTGAGGGAAGGGAGCTGGGCAGGGGTGTTTGGGGGAGAGGGAGGTGGTGCTGGGGGGCACAGAGGAGGGCAGGGCTGGGGGGCAGGGCCAGAGGGTGTGTGGGGCTGAGGGAAGGGGGCTGGGGGAGACGGTGGGCAGCGCCAGGGATACGTGTGGGGCTGGGGGAGGGAGGCTGGGCTGGGGGCTCAGGGGCACTGGGGAGGGCATGGGGGGCAGGGCCAGGGATATGTGTGGGGCTGGGGGAGGGATGCAGGGCTGGGGGGCTTGGGGGCACTGGGGAGGGCACGGGGGGGCAGAGCCAGGGGGCGTGTGGGGCTGAGGGAAGGGGGCTGGGGGGGTCGGGGGGCAGGGCCAGGGGGCGTGTGGTGCTGAGGGAAGGGGGCTGGGGGGGTCGGGGGCAGGGCCAGGGGCGTGTGGGGCTGAGGGAAGGGGGCTGTCCTGGGGGTGTTTGGGGGGGAGGGAGGCAGGGCTGGGGGGCTCGGGGGGGGTCACCGGAGAGGGGGTGACCCCCCCACTGACCCCGCCCCGCCCCCCGCAGCGCGTACCTGTCGGAGCCGGCCCGGGCGGGGCTGGGGGCTCTGGGGAGGGCCCGGGGGGGCAGAGCCAGGGGGCGTGTGGGGCTGAGGGAAGGGGGCGGGTGGGGGGGTCGGGGGGGCAGGGCCAGGGGGCGTGTGGGGCTGAGGGAAGGGGGCTGGGCTGGGGGTGTTTGGGGGGGAGGGAGGCAGGGCTGGGGGGCTCGGGGGGGTCACCGGAGAGGGGGTGGCCCCCCCGCTGACCCCGCCCCGCCCCCCGCAGCGCGTACCTGTCGGAGCCGGCCCGGGCGGGGCTGGGGGCTCTGGCCTTCGCCACCCTGCTGTGGCTGGGGCTGGTGGTGACCATGCGGGGGGCCCTGCGGGCTCTGCTCTGCTACCACGGCTGGATGGGCGAGGAGCACGGGCGCCCCTCCCACGCCACCAAGTGCTGGCTGGTAGGTGCGGGGCCCGGGGGGGCGGGGACGTGCTGGGGGCCCCGGGGGGGCTGGGACGTGCCGGGCCCCGGGGGGCTGGGACGTGCTGGGGGCCCCGGGGGGACTGGGACGTGCTGGGGGGGCTGGGACGTACCGGGGGCCCGGGGGGGCTGGGACGTGCTGGGGGGGGCTGGGACGTGCCAGGGCCCCGGGGGGGCTGGGACATGCTGGGGGCCCCGGGGGGGGGTGGTACCTTCTGGGGGACCCCATGGGCGGGGGCTGGGATGTGCCAGGGGCCCCGGGGCCATGTGGGGGGCTGCTATGTCCTGAGGCTGCGGGGGGGGGGGGGCTGGTACCTTCTGGGGGACCCCATGGGCGGGGGCTGGGATGTGCTAGGGGCCTTGGGGCCATGTGGGGGGTGGTACATCCTGGGGCTGCAGGTGGGGGGGCTGGTCCCTTCTGGGGGGCCCCATGGGGGGCTGCGATGGGCCACAGGGGGTGCCCCCATGCTGCTGTGGCTCAGGCCTGGCATGTACCATGGTGTGGGGGGGCAGGAGCTAGGATGGGGGGGCTGAAACTATCCGGGGGGGGGCTCGCTCCCCGGCTGGCCAGTTGGGGGTCACTGCTCTGCCCCCCCAGGCGCTGGTGAAGATCTTTGCCGGCCGCAGGCCCATGCTGTACAGCTACCAGGCCTCCCTGCCACGGCTCCCCGTGCCCCCCGTCAGCGACACGGTGCAGCGGGTGAGCGACCGCGGGGGGGGGGGAGAACCTGGGGAAGGGGGGGCTGGGTTCTCGGAGGGGGGCTGGTGGCTGGGGGGAATCCTGGGGCGGGGGTCTGGACTGCCGTGGGGGCTGGTGGAGGGGGGAAGTTGGGGGGGTCCTGGGAAGGGGGGTTCTGGGGGACTGGCGCTGGTGGAGGGGGAGTCCGGGGGGGGAGTTGGGGGGGTTGGGGAAGGGGGGTTGGGGGGGACTGGCGCTGGTGGAGGGGGAGTCCGGGGGGGGAGCTGGGGGGGGTTAGGGAAGGGGGGTTGAGGGGGAAAGGCGCAGGTGGAGGGGGAGTCCGGGGGGGGAGTTGGGGGGGGTCTGGGAAGGGGGGTTCTGGGGGACTGGCGCTGGTGGAGGGGGAGTCCGGGGGGGGAGATGCGGGGGGGTCTGGGAAGGGGGGTTCTGGGGGACTGGCGCTGGTGGAGGGGGAGTCCGGGGGGGGGAGTTGGGGGGGTCTGGGAAGGGGGGTTCTGGGGGACTGGCGCTGGTGGAGGGGGAGTCCGGGGGGGGAGATGCGGGGGGGTCTGGGAAGGGGGGTTCTGGGGGACTGGCGCTGGTGGAGGGGGAGTCCGGGGGGGGAGTTGGGGGGGGGTCTGGGAAGGGGGGGTCTGGGGGACTGGCGCTGGTGGAGGGGGAGTCCGGGGGGGGAGTTGGGGGGGTGCCGGGGGGGCTGGGGGCAGTGGAGCTGACACTCCCCGGTTTGGGGGGGTCTCCCCCCGGCTTTGCCCCCCCCAGTACCTGGAGTCGATGCGCCCCCTGCTGTCGGACTCGCACTTCCAGCGCGCGGCCGCCCTGGGCCGGGACTTCGAGCGCTCGCTGGGCCCCCGGCTGCAGTGGTACCTGACCCTCAAGTCCTGGTGGGCCACCAACTACGTGAGTGAGCCGGGCCGGGGGGGCCCCGTGCTGGGGGGGGCTCGGGGGGCCCCGTGCTGCGAGGGGTTGGGGGGCTCAGTGGGGGGGCACCGTGCTGGGGGGGGCTCAGTGGGGGGGTTGTGCTGGGAGGCAGTGGGAGGCTGGGGGGGCTCGTGCTGCAGGAGGGGCGTGGGGGGGTCTCTGACTCCCTTTACCCTTGTCCCCCCCCCAGGTGAGCGACTGGTGGGAAGAATACGTTTACCTGCGGGGCCGGGGCCCCCTGATGGTTAACAGCAACTACTACGCCATGGTGGGTCCTTTCGGGGGGGGCGTACGGGGGCCCCCTCCCTGTACTCTGCTCTGGCCCCGTGGGGGGGCGTGTGGGCCCCCCCTCCCTGTACTCTGCTCTGGCCCCGTGGGGGGGCATATGGGGGCCCCCGCTCCTTGTACCTTGCTCTGGCCCTGTGGGGGGGGGGGATACGGGTGCCCCCGTTCCTTGTACCTTGCTCTGGCCCCGTGGGGGGGGGGCATATGGGGGCCCCACTCCCTGTACCCTGGTCTGGCCCCGGGGGGGGGGCGTACGGGGGCCCCACTCCCTGTACCCTGCTCTGGCCCCGTGGGGGGGCGTACGGGGGCCCCCCTCCCTGTACCCTGCTCTGGCCCCGTGGGGGGGCGTACGGGGGTCCCCCATGTATAGCCCGGTCCCTAACCCCCTTCTCCCCCCCGCCCCCAGGATTTCCTGTACGTCACCCCGACCCCCCTGCAGGCCGCCCGGGCGGGGAACGTGGTTCATGCCGTGCTGCTCTACCGGCGGCTGCTGAACCGCGAGCAGATCAAACCGGTGAGGGGGGGCTGGGGGGGGCATCCGACGGGGGGGGCGCCTGGCCAAGGGGGGCGGTCGGGGGCAGAGAGGGGAGGGGCCTCGGCAGGGGGCTGTGCCGTGAGGGGGCTGGGGTGTCTCTGGGGGGCGGGTCTCCCCTGGCATGGGGCAGGGGGCTGCGTTATGGGGGGGGCTCTCAGGGGTGATGGATTCCCTCCCTGCCCCCCCAGCTGATGATCCAGGGCACCCTGCCCATGTGCTCGGCGCAGTACGAACGCATGTTCAACACCACCCGTGTCCCTGGAGTGGAGGCAGGTAGGACCCCCCCGGCCCCCCCTCCCCGGCGAGGGGGGGTCACCTCCCACTGAACCCCTGGGGTGAAAGCTTTGCACCAGATTAAATACCCTGGAGATAGCACGTACACCCCCCCTTACAGCTGGGGGGCCTTGCAGTGGGGTGACCCCCAGAGTGGGGTGGGGGGCCCAGTGGGGGGGGTCAGTGGGGTGACCCCCTGGGAGAGGCTGAGGGGACCCAGTGTCGGGGGGTCTCAGAGTGGGGTGACCCCCAGAGAGGGGTGGGGGGATCTCTGGGGGGCTGGATGTGAACTGGGGTGGGCTGCTGCAGGAGGGGAGGGGTTGGTGCCGGGTGTTTTGCCCGGGGGGAGGGGACGGCCAAGGGGCGGCCCGGCCCCCACACCCCGCTCCCCCCCCAGATTCGCTGCAGCACCGGCGGGACAGCCGGCACATCGCTGTTTTCCACGCCGGCCGCTTCTTCCGCGTGGGGCTGTACCATGGGGGGCGGCTGCTGGGCCCCCGCGAGCTGCAGGCCCAGTTCCAGCGGATCCTGGACGACCCCGCGCCCCCCGCGCCCGGCGAGGAGACCCTGGCCGCCCTGACCGCCGGGCCCCGGTGAGAGCGGGGGGGGGGGATGGGAACGGGGGGATGGGAATGTGGGGGGGCAGTGGGGGACGGGACCTATGGGGGTGGGGGCAGGTGGGGGGGACCTGGGGGATGGGACCCAGGGGGGGACGGGACCAATGGGGGTGGGGGCAGGTGGGGGGGAACTGGGGGATGGGACCAAGGGGGGGATGGGACCTATGGGGGTGGGGGGGGACCTGGGGGATGGGAACCAGGGGGGGACGGGACCTATGGGGGTGGGGGCAGGTGGGGGGGACCTGGGGGATGGGACCCAGGGGGGGACGGGACCTATGGGGGTGGGGGCAGGTGGGGGGGACCTGGGGGATGGGACCCAGGGGGGGATGGGACCTATGGGGGTGGGGGCAGGTGGGGGGGACCTGGGGGATGGGACTGGGGAGAGGGACGGAGACAAGTGGGGGGAGGCTGAATGGGAGCTGGTGGGGGGAAGGGGGGATCCGGGCACCCAGTGGGGCGGGGGGGGCAGGGGCAGCGCTGGCCGGGCTGACACCCCCCCCCCCCTGCAGGGAGCCGTGGGCCCGGGCCCGCCGGACGTACTTCGGGTCGGGCCGGAACCAGGACTCGCTCCGGGCGGTGGAACAAGCTGCCTTTTTCCTGACGCTGGACACCACGGAGCAG
The DNA here is from genome assembly GCF_020497125.1 of Mauremys mutica. Classification (NCBI taxonomy): domain Eukaryota; kingdom Metazoa; phylum Chordata; order Testudines; family Geoemydidae; genus Mauremys; species Mauremys mutica. The sequence goes on along the minus strand of NC_059086.1, from coordinate 36,677,259 downwards.
GGGCTGCTGGGCCCCGAGCCGGGCCGGGCGCTGGATCGATACGCCAAGGCCCTGCTGCACGGGCAGTGCCACGACAGGTGGGGGACCCCGCCCCCCCGAACCGCCCCCGATCCCCCCCCCCGATCCCCCCAACTCCCCCCCCACCCGCTACGCCAAGGCCCTGCTGCACGGGCAGTGCCACGACAGGTGGGGGACCCCGCCCCCAAAACCCCCCCGACCCCCCCAACTCCCCCCCCACCCGCTCCGCCAAGGCCCTGCTGCACGGGCAGTGCCACGACGGGTGGGGGACCCCACCCCCCCGAACCCTCCGAGCCCCCCAACTCCCCCCCCCGGTCCGCCACGGCCCTGCTGCACGGGCAGGGCCACGACAGGTGGGGGACCCCGGCCCCCCAAGCCCCTCCCTGACCTCCCAACTCTCCCCCCCCCACCTGCTCCACCTGAAGACCCCCCCCAATCCCGCCAGCCTCCTCCCTGGCAGCTCTGGTGAGATCCCCCCCCCACGAATAACCCCCGTTTCCCTCCCCAGGCCCCCTATGACGGGTGGGTGGGGGTGGCAGCCCCCAGCCCTTCTGGGCCCCCCCCTAACTCCCACCACTGATTGGCCCCAGTACCTCCCAGCTCCTCCCACCTTCCCTTCCCCCCCCCAGGACCCCCAGCAGGGAGGTGCCCCCCTGAGGACTCCCGCAATCCTCCAGTCACTCCAGGGTCCCTCCTCGGTCTCCATGGCGGGGGGGACGACCCTGCAGCGCCCCCTCCCCTGGACCCCGGCTGGCCTGCCCGCCCCCGGCCATGCGCCCCCCTCCCCAGGTCTGGGCCTCACCCCGTGGCTGCCCCCTTGCAGGTGGTTTGACAAATCCTTCACCCTGATCGTCTTCCGCAACGGCAAGATCGGCCTGAACGCGGAGCACTCCTGGGCCGACGCCCCCGTCATGGGCCACCTCTGGGAGGTACGCCCGGACGCCTGGGTTCCCGCCCTGCTCCGGGGGGCGGGGTGGGGGAGCTGGGAGCCTGGATGCCTGGGTTCCCTCCCCATTCCAGGGGTGGGGGAGGTGGGAGGCCGGACGCCTGGGTTCCCTCCCTGCTCCGGGGGGCGGGGTGGGGGAGCTGGGAGCCTGGATGCCTGGATTCCCTCCCCATTCCAGGGGTTGGGGTGGGGGAGGTGGGAGGCCGGACGCCTGGGTTCTCAGCTGCCTGCGTCTCCCCCGTCGCCCGCAGTATACGCTGGCCACAGACGTCTTCCAGCTGGGCTACGGCGCGGACGGTCACTGCAAGGGGGAGCTGGACCCCAGCATCCCCCCACCCCAAAAACTGCAGTGGGAGATCCCCGAGGAGGTGAGCGGGGCGGGGCCTGGGCACGGGGGGAGGGGCTGAGAGTGGGGTGTGTGGGGCGAGGGGGGCTGGTCTCAAAGGAGGATGGAGCCAAAAGAAGGTGGGGGTGGGGCCTGGGGTGGGGCAGAGCCAAAGGAAAGCAGGGGCGGGGGCTGGGGTGGAGCCAATGGAAGGTGGGCGGGGCCTGCGGTGGTGAAGCCAAATAAAGATGGGGTGGGGCCAAAGGAAAATGGGCGGGGCCTGAGTGTGGGTGGGGCCAAAGGAATGGGGGCGGGGGGGCGTTTTGGGGGCAGCTTTCTGGTCTGACACGTGCCCTCCATGCCCCCCCCCCCCGCAGTGCCGGCGGGTGATCCAGGGCTCCCTGCGGGCGGCCCAGGCCCTGGCCCACGACGTCGACTTCCACACGTTCGCCTTCAAGGACTTCGGCAAGGGGCTGATCAAGAAATGCCGCACCAGCCCCGACAGCTTCATCCAGCTGGCCCTGCAGCTGGCGCACTTCCGGGTACGGCCCCCGCCCCACGGCCTGCCCCACGGCCTGCCCCTGCCCCACGGCCAGCCCCTGCCCCACAGCCTGCCCCAGCCCCAACAGCTTCATCCAGCTGGCCCTGCAGCTGGCGCACTTCCGGGTACGGCCCCTGCCCCACGGCCTGCCCCTGCCCCACGGCCTGCCCCTGCCCCACAGCCTGCCCCACGGCCTGCCCCTGCCCCACAGCCTGCCCCAGCCCCGACAGCTTCATCCAGCTGGCCCTGCAGCTGGCGCACTTCCGGGTACGGCCCTGCCCCACGGCCTGCCCCACGGCCAGCCCCTGCCCCACGGCCTGCCCCTGCCCCACAGCCTGCCCCAGCCCCGACAGCTTCATCCAGCTGGCCCTGCAGCTGGCGCACTTCCGGGTACGGCCCCCGCCCCACGGCCTGCCCCACGGCCTGCCCCTGCCCCACAGCTTCATCCAGCTGGCCCTGCAGCTGGCGCACTTCCGGGTACGGCCCTGCCCCACGGCCTGCCCCACGGCCTGCCCCTGCCCCACGGCCTGCCCCATGGCCTGCCCCTGCCCCACGGCCTGCCCCTGCCCCACAGCCTGCCCCAGCCCCGACAGCTTCATCCAGCTGGCCCTGCAGCTGGCGCACTTCCGGGTACGGCCCCCGCCCCACGGCCTGCCCCACGGCCTGCCCCTGCCCCACGGCCTGCCCCTGCCCCACAGCCTGCCCCAGCCCCGACAGCTTCATCCAGCTGGCCCTGCAGCTGGCGCACTTCCGGGTACGGCCCTGCCCCACGGCCTGCCTCAGCCCCACAGCCTGCCCCACGGCCTGCCCCTGCCCCACAGCCTGCCCCAGCCCCGACAGCTTCATCCAGCTGGCCCTGCAGCTGGCGCACTTCCGGGTACGGCCCCCGCCCCACGGCCTGCCCCACGGCCTGTCCCTGCCCCACAGCCTGCCCCAGTCCCGACAGCTTCATCCAGCTGGCCCTGCAGCTGGCGCACTTCCGGGTACGGCCCCCGCCCCACGGCCTGCCCCTGCCCCACGGCCTGCCTCAGCCCCACAGCCTGCCCCACGGCCTGTCCCTGCCCCACAGCCTGCCCCAGTCCCGACAGCTTCATCCAGCTGGCCCTGCAGCTGGCGCACTTCCGGGTACGGCCCCCGCCCCACGACCTGCCCCACGGCCTGCCCCCGCCCCACGGCCTGCCCCAGCCCCACAGCCTGCCCCAGCCCCAACAGCTTCATCCAGCTGGCCCTGCAGCTGGCGCACTTCCGGGTACGGCCCTGCCCCACGGCCTGAGTGTGCCCCCCCCGAGGGGCCATGTCCCGGCGCCGGGCGAGGGGTCCCCGTCTAAGCTCCCCCCCTTCCCCCGCAGGACAAAGGGAAGTTCTGCCTGACCTACGAGGCCGCCATGACGCGGCTGTTCCGCGAGGGGCGCACGGAGACCGTCCGCTCCTGCTCCATCGAGTCCTGCAACTTCGTCCGCGCCATGACGGACTCCGCCCAGAGCGTGAGTCGGGGGAGCAGGGGCCTCCCACCTCGGGGGACCCGGCCGCAAAAGAGGGGTGGAGGCTGTGGGCGAGGGGTGAAGGGGGCAGGGGAGTCGGGGGGGCCGCCCCTGTCTGGATGAGCCGAGGCCCCCCCACTGCTTCCGGGGGGCTCCCGCCGGCGGGAGAGGCAGGTGGTGGAGCCGAACGCAGTGCGGAGAGAACTGCCGACGCTGCCATCCCCGGCGCTCCCCGAGCCTCTGCCTGGCCAGCACTCTGCCCCCAAAGCCCTCGGCTTATCCCCAGGGTCGTGCCAGCTGCCTTTGGTCCGTCCCCTCACTCCCGCCTCCGTCCGTCCCCCCCAGGCCGCCCAGCGCCTGGCCCTGTTCCGTGTGGCGGCCGCCAAGCACCAGACCCTGTACCGCCGGGCCATGACGGGCGCGGGCATCGACCGACACCTCTTCTGCCTCTACGTGGTCTCCAAGTACCTGGGTGTGGACTCCCCCTTCCTCAGGGAGGTACGTGGGTGTGGGGGGGTGCTCAGGGGTGGGGCTTGAAGAGGGGGAGGGGCAATCTCCAGGAGGGGGCGGGGTTTGGGGGTACAGGGGTGGGCCAGTCTCTGGGCAGAACTTGGGAGACCAAGGAGGTGGGGCGATCTCAGGGAGGGGGTGTGGCTTGGGGTACCGGAGGGGCGGGGCTTGAAGAGGAGGGGCAATCACAAGGAGGGGCGGGGTTTGGGGCACAGGGGTGGGGTTTGAAGAGGGGGAGGGGCAATCTCCAGGAGGGGGCGGGGTTTGGGGCACAGGGGTGGGGCTTGAATGGGGGAGGGGCAATATACAGGAGGGGGCGGGGGTTGGGGCACAGGGGAGGGGCTGGAAGAGGGGGAGGGGCAATCTCCAGGAGGGGGCGGGGTTTGGGGCACAGGGGTGGGGTTTGAAGAGGGGGAGGGGCAATCTCCAGGAGGGGGCGGGGTTTGGGGCACAGGGGTGGGGCTTGAAGAGGGGGAGGGGCAATCTCCAGGAGGGGGCGGGGTTTGGGGTACAGGGGCGGGGCTTGAAGAGGGGGAGGGGCAATCTCCAGGAGGGGGCGGGGTTTGGGGGTACAGGGGCGGGGCAGTCTCTGGGCAGAACTTGGGAGACCAAGGAGGTGGGGCGATCTCAGGGAGGGGGTGTGGCTTGGGGTACCGGAGGGGCGGGGCTTGAAGAGGAGGGGCAATCACAAGGAGGGGGCGGGGTGGGCACAGACTGGGAGGATCCAGAGGGCGGGGCTGGGTGTGTGGGGTGGGGGTCCAGGGGCGGAGCTTGAATCAGGAAGGGGTGGGCCTTGCAGAAGGGGGTGGGTCTTTGGGGGCAGGGCGATCAGGACTGTGCCCCCCCCCACCCCCCACCTTGCCTTGCAGGTGCTGTCAGAGCCGTGGGGCCTGTCAACCAGCCAGACCCCCATCCAGCAGCTCGAGCTCTTCGACCTCAAGCAGCACCCGGACTACATCTCCTGCGGGGGCGGCTTTGGGCCGGTGAGTGCCGGACGCCTGGGTTCTCTCCCGGCTCGGGGAGGGGAGTGGGGGCTAGTGGTTAGAGCAGGGGGGGGCTGGGAGCCAGGACTCCTGGGTTCTCTCCCCGGCTCTGAGAGAGGAGTGGGGTCTAGTGGTTAGAGCAGGGAGGGCCTGGGAGCCAGGACTCCTGGGTTCTCTCCCTGGCTCTGGCTCTGGGAGGGGAGAGGAGGCTGGTGGTTAGAGCAGGGAGGGGCTGGGAGCCAGGACTCCTGGGTTCTCTGCCCCCCAGGTGGACGATAACGGCTACGGGGTGTCGTACATCATCATCGGCGAAGACCTCATCACGTTTCACGTCTCCTGCAAGTTCTCTAGCCCTGAGACGGTGAGTGGAGGCCAGGGATGGGGGTGGGAGGGGGCGCCAGCCTGTTCCCCGCCCCCCCGTCTATCCCTCCCCTTCCCCCCCCCATGGCAATAACCTCTTCCCCCCCCCCCCAGCTAACCCGTCCCGTCTTCCCCCGCAGGACGCTCACCGCTTCGGGGCCAACATCCGGACGGCTCTGCTCGACCTCCGGGCTCTCTTCAACCTGCCCCCCAAGTAGCCTGAAGACGCGCTGTGGGCGGGGGGGGGCGGCTGGATTTCCCCCCCGCCCCAATAAAGCGATGGGGCATGGAGACCCCGCTAGGGCATGGGCTGTGTTTGTGTTCAGAGCCCCCCACTGGTGCGTCTGCGGGGGGGGGGGGAAGCATAGGAGTGGGGGGCTGGGGTGACTCCTGGGGGGCGTTTCCCCGTCCTGGCGCTGGCTGGTACAGCGGGGGGGGGGCTGCTCGGGCTGGGTACAAAGCCCCCCCCTTCTGCTGACCCCCCCCTTCCACAGAGCCTGACAGTTCAGCTACCCCATGGGCCCCCAGGAAATGGGGGGGGGAGACTTTGCCATTTTTATTTCCCCCCCACACACAAAACGGGTTTTCAGCCAGGGCTGCAGCCATTGAGGGGGTGTCTACGGTAGCCCCCCCCAGTTGTTTGCTTTTGTGTTATTTTTAAAGGGGGACTGTGACTGTGGGGGGGGGGGAGGGAGGGCTGAGCCTGGCCTCGCTGGCTGCAACTGCGGCCAGGTAATAAAGGTCCAACAGCGACGAACGTGAGAGTCCTCTGTCACGGTGCGGGGGGGTCGTTAGATGCCTCCCCCCCTCCCCCCCGATATCTGCCCTAGAGCGCCTCGCACACCCCACGGCAGAGCCCCGGGCTGCTGCCCCCGTCACCACAGAGAGACACACACGCAGGGGCGGAGACGCAGGCCCAGGGCCAGGGCGGGCGCTTTATTGGTGGCTGCGGTGGGAGTCAGCGCGGCTGGGGCGGCGCCGGAGGCTGGGGCCCCCCGTCCTGGGCCAGCTGGGCCTGCAGGGAGCTGAGCCGGGCGTGGAGGGGGTCCAGGCCGGGGGGCTTCTCCCTGCAGGGGGGCAGAAGGAGACGACAGGGTCCTGGGACTCCCCGAAAGCCTTTGCCAAGGGGCCGCCCCTGGGTAGGAGGGAAGCTCCCACCCGGGTCTGGTAAACTGAGTCAAAGTGGAGGACTCAAGGGTGGGTTAGCAGCCGAGTCGTGCAGGGAACAAACCGGCAGAGGAAAACAGGATCCCGACCAGCCGTACAAACCCCTGGGGGCTGCAGGAGCTGCTCCCGCTCAAGGCAGCGGGGGGCCAAAAACCCCACCCGAGCGCAGGCCCTGGGGTGGAGAATCTGACTCGGGTGCTGTTATTTACCCCCTCACCGGACACAAGAAACCAGGGGTCCCCCAAGGCCAGTGCCAGGCAGCGGGTTTAAAACAAACCGGGGGACGTATTTTTTCGCCCGACGCGCCGTTAACCTGGGGAACTCCCTGCCAGGGGATGTTGAGACCAAAACGGTAACTGGGCTCAGGAATGAATGAGATCGCGGGGGTGGGTCTGTCAAAGCCTATTAGCCAGGAGGGACAGGGAGGCAGCCCCATGCTCGGGGGTCCCCAAACCTCGGGAGCTGGGAGCCGGCGACGGGATTAATTGCATCTGGGCCCGGCCGCTTTCGGCAGGCAGGTCACTGGCCTAGACGGACCATTGGTCTGACCCGGTAAAGGCGGGATGGGGAAGATCAGAGGTGGTGCTCGGATGTGGGGCTTTCCTCTCCCCTGCCCCCCAGCTGACCCACAGCCCTGGGGTCACCCCACACATACAGGGGCGAGGGTGGCAGAGTGACCCCGGTTCCTCCAAGCCCTAGATTCCAGTGTCGGGTAGTTCCACTGGCCCATCTGCCCCAGTGTGGGGGGGGGGCGTTACTCACTGGGGGCTGAGCCGCACCCGCTCCACGTAGGTCTTGGCTCTCAGGGCTTCGTCCTGGGCCAGGCGCAGGTTGGAGCTCAGGGTCTCCGCTCGTGCGTGGGTCTCCAACGCGTCCTGCTCCAGCTCCTGCCCCGGGGGTGCGGGGGGAAGAGACCTCGTTACATTGGGGAGAATGGAAGGCATGGGGGGGCAGCGTGGAGGCACTGGGAGGCCCCCCCGTGTGGGACAGGGGAACTGGGTGGAGCGGGGGGAGGCAGCTGTGGGGCAGGGGAGCTGTGCGGTAGCATGGGGGGGCCCTGGCTGTGGGGCAGGGGAGCTGTGCGGTACCATGGGGGGGCCTGGCTGTGGGGCAGCGTGGGGGGGGCCTCGGCTGGAGGTCCCAGCCTGTGAAGGGTCTCGCTGCAGCACCCCCCTCTCCTGTCGTGGGGGGGGGCTTGGGGCCCTGAGAGACGCCTGGGGCCCCACATCCTCCCCCCGCCCCTTACCCGGATCTTTGTCTGCAGGCGCTGGCAGGCGGGGCAGGGAGTCGGGGGGAGCCCGCAGTGCCTCAGCTCCTCCAGCAGGGGCGTCACCGCGCGCTCCACCATCTGCCCCAGGCTCTGGGCGCTGACGCAGCCCTGGCTGGGGGGGGGGGGGACAGGTCACAGAAAATGCAGGGCATTGCCCCCCCCCCCAAGCCCTGCCGGTGCCCCTCACTCCCCCCCCAGCCCCTGCCAGCCCAGCCCCGGGCTCCCTACCCCGCCCCCCCACTGCGCCCTGCCGGTGCCCCTCACTCCCGACCCGCAGCCCCTTCCTTCCCCCAGCTGCTGGTACCTGGCACAGCTGGGGGGGGGCCGGTCGTGCAGCTCCAGGGCCCCGAGTCTCCGCAGCTGATTGGCCACGTCCTCCAGCAGCGGCTTGACCTGCCGCAGCCCCTCGAGCTCGGGACGGAGCTGGCTCAGGGCCTGGGCCGTGCGAGTCGCCCTGCCGGGGAGCGGGACTGCCTGAGTCTGCTGCCCGCCTGCACCCGCTGCCGCCTGCCTGAGTCTGCCGCCCGCCTGCGCCCACTGCCGCCCGCCTGAGTCTGCCGCTCGCCTGCGCCCACTGCCTGCCGCCCGCCCGGGGGGGAGCTAGGGCCTGCGGGGAGGGTATGGCACAGGGGGAGGTGCCCTGGCATGTGGGTGGGGACGAGGGGGGTGCCCTGGGGGGAAGGAGGTGGGGCGGCAGCGCCCTGGGGGGGGACCTACGTACGTGCTGAAGGCTTCGTCCAGCCGGCCCTGCAGCTCCTGGTGCCCCTGTTCCCACTGGGCCCCCAGCCGCTCGATCGTCCGCAGCACGGCCCCCTGCCTGGGGAGAGGGATCGGGGGCTGGGCTGGCAGAGGCCCCCCACAGCCGCCCACCAGCCCCCTATCTGGGGAGAGGAATATGGGGGGCTGGGCTGGCAGGGCCCCCTGCCTGGGGAGAGGGATCGGGGGCTGGGCTGGCAGAGGCCCCCCACAGCCGCCCACCAGCCCCCTACCTGGGGAGAGGAATATGGGGGGCTGGGCTGGCAGGGCCCCCTGCCTGGGGAGAGGGGTCGGGGGGTTGGTGCCCCCCCCAGTCACCTGCAGCCCCCTGCCTGGGGAGAGGGATCGGGGGCTGGGCTGGCAGGGCCCCCCCACAGCCACCCGCCAGGCCCCTGCCTGGGGAGAGGGGTCAGCCCACAGCCCCATGCCTGGGCTGGGAGTATAAGGATGCCCCCAACCCACAACCTGGTCCCCTCCCCCAACTCCCCACCACCCCCAATCACCCCACATGACCCTGGCCTGACTCCCCATCCCCCTCCCCTCACCTGGATTCCTCCAGCGCAGAGCCCGGCTCCCTGCCCTGCACCCCCTGTGGGGTGCCAACGAGGTCTGTGGGGCTGCCCCCCGCCGTGTCCTGGCTGGGTTTGGCGATCTCTGAGGCCGCGCGCTGCTCCGGCTCCTGCCCGCCGAGCTCCCCGCCCTGCGCCTGCTGCTGCAGCGTCCGCAGCTTCTCCTGGGGGCAGGGCTGTGAGCTTCCCCGCAGCAGTGTCCCAGCCAGGGACCCCGGTGCTGCGAGCTTCCCCGCAGCAGTGCCCCCAGCCGGGGACCACCGGTGCTGCGAGCTTCCCCGCAGCAGTGCCCCCAGCCGGGGACCCTGGTGCTGCGAGCTTCCCCGCAGCAGTGCCCCCAGCCGGGGATCCTGGTGCTGCGAGCTTCCCCGCAGCAGTGCCCCAGCTTAAGACCCGGGTGCTGTGAGCTTCTCCCCAGCAGTGCCCCAGCCAGAGACACTGGTGCTGCAAGCTTCCCCGCAGCAGTGTCCCCAACCGGGGACCCAGGCGCTGTGAGCTTCCTCCCAGTAGTGCTCCCAGCTGGGGACCCAAGCGCTGCGAGCTTCCCCCCAGCAGTGCCCACAGTCAGTGATCCCAGTGCTGAGAACTTTTCCACAGCAGTGCCCCCGCTGGGGACCCTGGCGCTGTGAGCTTCTCGCAGCAGTGCCCCCGCTGGGACCCTGGCACTGCGAGCTTCCTGCAGCAGTGTCCCCGCTGGGACCCTGGCGCTGCGAGCTTCCCGCAGCAGTGCCCCAGCCTGCTGCGAGCTTCCCCCCAGCAGTGCCCGCTCCCCCATGCTCTCACCTCCAGCAGGACGGAGCTTTTCTTGAGCGCGTTGGTCTTGATCTCGGCATCTTCCACCGACTGGCTGACCTTATGGCAACTCTCCTGTGTTGTGGGGGGGAAGGGGGTTAGCAACCCGCGGAGCTGGGTACCCCCCCTCCGGCGTGGGGCCCCCCTCACCTGGAGCTGGGTGCAGTATTTCTCCAGGTCCTCGGCCTCCCTCCGCCGGCGCTCCAGGTTGTCACACAGCATCGAGCACTCGCTCTGCGGGGGGGGGCAGAGTGGGGGGTGAGCAGGGGGAGGGTCCATTACCCCCCCAGGAGGGACCCTCTGACTCGGGGAGGGGGCAGACAGACCTGGAGGCTCTGAACCCGCCGGTTGACCCGGGACGCCCGCTCCTTGAGGCTGGTGACGGAGTCCTTGGCGCGCACCAGACCGCTGTTCACCATGTCCTGTAGGGGGAGATGGGGGGGGTCAGGGGGGACCCCCGGCACAGAATTCCCCCCTCCCCGGGACCCAAGGAGCAAATTCTACCATCCCCTGTATAGTGCAAGGTCGGGAGGGGGGGGGAATGTGTGTCCTGCCAGGGTTGGTCCCTATGGGGGTGGGGGATTCCCAGGTGGGAGGGGGCTCCCTGTAGAAGTCAGTGTTAATCCCTAGGGGGGAGGGACCCCATGGGGGCTGGTGGGGGGCTGGAAGGGCGTGACCGGGGGGGTTTCCTGATGGGGGAGGTCTTGGGGGGCTCTTTTCACATGGGGGGGTCGGTGTCCCCAGGCAGGGTCCCAGGGGACAGGGTGAGAAGGTCTCACCAGCGGGGTGGGGGGGGTCAGTGTCCCCAGGTGGGGTCCCTCGGGCAGTGGGGGTCTCACCAGTGGGGTGGGGGGGTCAGTGTCCCCAGGGCAGTAGGGGGTCTCACCAGCGGGGTGGAGGCGTTGATGTCCCCAGGTGGGGTCCCTGGGGCAGTGGAGGTCTCACCAGTGGGGTCAGGGGGTCGGTGTCCCCAGGGCGGTAGGGGTCTCACCAGCGGGGTGGGAGGGGTTGATGTCCCAAGGTGGGGTCCCTCGGGCAGTGGAGGTCTCACCAGTGGGGTCGGGGGGTCGGTGTCCCCAGGCAGAGAGTCCTTGGGGTAGTGAGGGTCTGACCAGTGGGGTCAGGGAGTCGGTGACCCCAGGGCGGTGGGGGTCTCACCAATGGGGTTGGGGGGTCGGTGTCCCCAGGCAGAGAGTCCTTGGGGCAGTGAGGGTCTGACCAGTGGGGTTGGGGGGTCGGTGTCCCCAGGGCGGTGGGGGTCTCACCAGCGGGGTGGGAGGGGTTGATGTCCCAAGGTGGGGTCCCTGGGGCAGTGGAGGTCTCACCAATGGGGTCAGGGAGTCGGTGTCCCCAGGGCGATGGGGGTCTCACCAGTGGGGTCAGGGGGTCGGTGTCCCCAGGCAGAGAGTCCTTGGGGCAGTGAGGGTCTGACCAGTGGGGTCAGGGAGTCGGTGTCCCCAGGGCAGTGGGGGTCTCACCAGTGGGGTGGGGGGGTCTGTGTCATCCTCAGACCAAGCAGGGTCCCCGGAGGGCAGGGGGGGGCTGAGGGGGGCGGCCCCCCGCCCGGCCCCGTCGTCCGTGGACTCAGAGTCGTCACCCGTCAGGTTCAGCAGCGAGACGTTGGTGCAGGCGGAGGAGCGCTTCAGGTTCAGGTGGCCGGGGGGGGCCTCGCTGGCCGGGGGGGGCTCCACCCTGCGGGGTGGGGGGCAGGGGTCAGCCACACGAGCCCCCCAGCCGCCTTCTCCTCTCCCCCCCAGCCCAGCCAGTGCCACCCCCACCCCGGCCCTGCCAGCCCCAGCACCCCCCGGGCCTGACCCATGGAAGGACACGGCTTTCTTCTTCTTGGGGAAGGCCTTGGGGCCGGCTTTGCCCAGCAGGTCCCGGGTGCTCTGGGCTCGGGTCTCCGCCCCAGAGGGGGGGTCTCCGGCTTCGTTGATTTCCTTCGACTGCCAGATGGTTTTCACCACCACGTTGGCCATGGTCCGAACCGGGCCGGGCCCCTGGGGGCTCCTCCGGCGAGGGCCGGGGCCTCGTGCCAAGGGCAGGTGGCTGGTGCAAGGGGAGTTCACTAGAGCAAGGGGCTGGAGCTTGGTGTGGGGGGGCTGGTGCCAGCCCCTCGTGCGAAGGGCTCTCGCCACGACTGCGCCCGGCTGCTCCCTGTGACCTCACAAGTGCCACATGACATTGCCCCCCCCCCGGCAGAGTTCTGTGAGGTCACTGGGGCTCTTCAAGGGGAAGGGGCTGGCGGGTGTGTCATAGCACCTGTTCTGCTGCGAGGTGAGAGCTGCGTCCAAAGCACGGGGACGGGTGGGGGACGGTTGCTGCCAAAGGACCCGATCCCACAGTTGGTAGGGGTGGGGCCAAGGTCAGAGGGGAAATAGAACCCAGGAGTCCCGGATCCCTGCCCCCCCCCGCTCTAACCACTAGACCCCACTCCCCTCCCAGAGCCAGGGAAAGAACCGAGGAGTCCTGGCTCCCAGCACCCCCCTGCTCTAACCACTAGACCCCACTCCCCTCCCAGAGCCAGGGAAAGAACCCAGGAGTCCTGGCTCCCTGCCCCCCCGCTCTAACCACTAGACCCCACTCCCCTCCCAGAGCCAGGGAAAGAACCCAGGAGTCCTGGCTCCCTGCCCCCCCCCCGCTCTAACCACTAGACCCCACTCGCCTCCCAGAGCCAGGGAAAGAACCCAGGAGTCCGCTGTGTCTGCACCCGGAGGCTGGGCTTGCGGTTAGGGCTCCTGGCTAGGCCTGGGCTGATCTGAGATCGCGTGCCCGCTAGCTGGGCCTCAGTTTCCCTGTTTGCGGAATGCAGCATTGTGCTCCCGAGGGTGCTGCGGGAGGCCAGGGAGGGCACTAGCTTTGGAATAGCATTTGGAAGGCCCGGAGCCAGACACCGCCCTCCCCCCAGGGTGTCACTCTTTCTCCTGGGTCAGCCCCACGGCTTCACCCGCCCCTTGAGCTGGATCCCTGGGCCTGCAGCACCATCGCGGGGAGCAACGCGCCCCTCCCCCAGCTGGCATCCGGGTGGGTTTATCAGCCGACTGGACCCAGTGCAGGAAAGCCTTGGTCAGCCCAGAGAACAGACAGTAACAGCCCGGTCGGCCCAGAGCCGCACGCCCTGGCCCCTCACTGCCCCTCGGCCTGGGTGCCCCAGCTCGGCAAAGCAGGGGTGCAGGTATCACAGTCCCGGCCACTGGGGTTTTCTCATTGACACGAGGCCCAAGCCCCAGCCCCAGCCAGGAGCCGCCCACCGCCCGGCCCCTGGGCCTCTGCGCAGAGCCGCCTACCCCCAGGTAACCCGGCAGCACATGGGGGGAAACTGAGGCACGCATAGGCTTCCTGGAAGAGAGTGAATGGCTGCTGCGGGTGGGGCAGGGAGGGCGGTGAGGGGAGGGGGATGGGGTGGCGGGAGCCCAGGGGCAGCGATTGGGCAACCAGAGGGCGGCACCTTCCAGCCCAGCGGCCGCCGCAGAGCCACGCGGAGGAGAAAAGGGGAAGCAAAACTAGGAGACCAGAACGGTGGAGAGGGATGGGCCCCACTAGCCCTGAATAGTTGGGGCCAGAACCCAGGAGTCTGGGCTCCCAGCCACACCCCTAACCACTAGCCCCCCCTTCCCCTGCCAGAGAACCCAGGGGTCCGGGCTCCCAGCCCCACCCTGCCCCCCCTTCTCCTGCCAGAGAACCCAGGAGTCCGGGCTCCCAGCCACACCCTTCCCCTGCCAGGGAACCCAGGGGTCCGGGCTCCCAGCCCCACCCCTCACCACTAGCCCCCCCTTCCCCTGCCAGAGAACCCAGGGGTCCGGGCTCCCAGCCCCACCCCTCACCACTAGCCCCCCTTCTCCTGCCAGAGAACCCAGGGGTCCGGGCTCCCAGCCACACCCTTCCCCTGCCAGAGAACCCAGGGGTCCGGGCTCCCAGCCACACCCTTCCCCTGCCAGAGAACCCAGGGGTCCGGGCTCCCAGCCCCACCCCTCACCACTAGCCCCCCTTCTCCTGCCAGAGAACCCAGGGGTCCGGGCTCCCAGCCACACCCTTCCCCTGCCAGAGAACCCAGGGGTCCGGGCTCCCAGCCCCACCCCTCACCACTAGCCCCCCTTCTCCTGCCAGAGAACCCAGGGGTCCGGGCTCCCAGCCACACCCTTCCCCTGCCAGAGAACCCAGGGGTCCGGGCTCCCAGCCCCACCCCTCACCACTAGCCCCCCCTTCCCCTGCCAGAGAACCCAGGGGTCCGGGCTCCCAGCCCCACCCTGCCCCCCCTTCTCCTGCCAGAGAACCCAGGGGTCCGGGCTCCCAGCCCCCCCCCTCACCACTCCCCCCCCCTTCCCCTGCCAGAGAACCCAGGGGTCCGGGCTCGCTGCCACACCCTGCCCCCCCTTCCCCTGCCAGAGAACCCAGGAGTCCGGGCTCCCAGCCTCGCCCCCCCCCCCGAGAACCCAGGGGTCCGGGCACCCCGCCCCCCACACTAGCCCCCATCCCCTGCCAGAGAACCCAAGAGTCCGGGCTCCCAGCCCCGCCCCCTCCCCGATGGCTCACTAGTCCCGCCCCCCTGGAACTGCAGGCCCCATTCCACCAATCCCCTTCCGCCGTCGGGTCGTGGCCCCGTCCCCTCTCAGCCTATCAGCTTGCGGGATCGCAGGCTCAGCCAATGCGAGAAGGGAAGGGGCGGGGTTGTACCTTGCTCGACAGGGGAAGCTGTTCAATGAGTGCGGCTGGTGGGCGGGACATAGCGGTGAGCGACAGGGGCGGTGCTACGGAGCAGGATGTAGGGGCGGCCTCCGGAGCGTTTAGCAAGGACAACGGGCACTTGGAGGAGGGCGCTGAGGAGCCGGCCAATGGGAGCGGTGTATGGGCGTGCCCGGCCGTGACCGATAGCGGGTCTGTCCAATGGGCGCTGACAGCTGGGAGGGCCGGCTCTGAGTGGTTGCCGGCAGTCCAATGGGCGCGATGCGTGGGCGGGAATCGTCCTGAGGGATAGTGGGTCTGTCCAATGGCCGCGGTGCGTGGGCGGGACTGATCCTGAGGGATAGTGGGTCTGTCCAATGGGCGCGGTGCGTGGGCGGGACTCGTCCTGAGGGATAGCGTGTCAGTCCAATGGCCGCGGTACATGGGCGTGGCTGGTTCCGAGGGACAGTGGGTCTGTCCAATGGGCGTGGGTTCAGTTGTAAGCGGCGGGCACGGCGGCCAATAGGAGCGGCGCGGGGGCGGGCGGCGCTGGGCCGGGCCCGGAGCAGCCGGAGGAGCCGTCGCGGAGGGAAGCGGGTCCCGCAGGCGCCGCGATGCCGGCCGTGTCCAAGGGGGACGGGATGCGGGGCCTGGCGGTCTTCATCTCCGACATCCGCAACTGTGAGCGGGGGGGTCAGGGGGTGTCGGGGGGAGGGGACAGCGGGGGAGGGGGGTGTCGGGGGGGAGGGGACAGCGGGGGGAGGGGGGGTCGTGCTGACCGGGGGGCGGGGCCAGCGCGGGGAGGGCGGTGTAGGGGTGTACGGGGGGAGGGGACAGCGGGGGGAGGGGGGTGTGGGGGGGGGGGGCACAGGGGGGGGCGGGGGGTGTGGGGGTGTCAGGGGGGAGGGGACAGCGGGGGGAGGGGGGTGTCGGGGTGTCAGGGGGGAGGGGACAGCGGGGGGAGGGGGGTGTCGGGGTGTCAGGGGGGAGGGGACAGCGGGGTGAGGGGGGTGTCGGGGTGTCAGGGGGGAGGGGACAGCGGGGTGAGGGGGGTGTCGGGGTGTCAGGGGGGAGGGGACAGCGGGGGAGGGGGGTGTCGGGGTGTCAGGGGGAGGGGACAGCGGGGGGAGGGGGTGTCGGGGTGTCAGGGGGGAGGGGACAGCGGGGTGAGGGGGGTGTCGGGGTGTCAGGGGGGAGGGGACAGCGGGGGGAGGGGGTGTCGGGGTGTCAGGGGGAGGGGACAGCGGGGGGGGGGGTGTCGGGGTGTCAGGGGGGAGGGGACAGCGGGGGAGGGGGTGTCGGGGTGTCAGGGGGGAGGGGACAGCGGGGGAGGGGGTGTCGGGGTGTCAGGGGGGAGGGGACAGTGGGGGAGGGGGTGTTGGGGTGTCATGAGGGAGGGGACAGCGGGGGAGGGGGTGTTGGGGTGTCATGGGGGAGGGGACAGTGGGGGAGGGGGTGTTGGGGTGTCATGGGGGAGGGGACAGCGGGAGAGGGGCAGGGGGTGTTGGGGTGTTGGGGGGAGAGGGTGTTGGGGTGTCATGGGGATGGGTGGGGGAGGGGACAGCAGTGGGAGGGGGAGGAATGAGGTGAGATGGGGAGGGGCTGGGGAAGGGAGACCACAGCAGGGAGGGGGAAAGGGGGTGTAATGGGGGGAGGGGGGCCAGCACAGGGGGGCTGAGTAGGGTGGGGGGACGGGAGTAAAGGAGGGAGAGGGCAGGGTGGGGGCCAGGGACTGGGGCAGATGGGGGAGAGTCATGGAGGGCTCTGGAGGGAGGAGTTGGGGGCTTGCGGATAGACCAGTGGTGGGGCCCAAGTGCAGGGAAGGATGAGACTGGGGCTGTCAAGGGGGGAGGGGAAGGGGCCGTGGGGAGGGGGCTCAGGATGGGGGCAGTGTGAGTGGGGGGGGCGGGGGGAATTGGGGAGGCCACAAGGGGCGAGGGGAGACCAGGGGAGCTGAGGTGGGGGGATCAGGAGAGAGGGGAGATCGAGGTAGTGAGGGCCCCCTGAGCAGGGAGGCACTGGGGGGCTGTAAGGGGAGGGGAAGGAGGGGGACTGTTGGGGGGAGAGGCAGGGTGACGTGGGGGCCGGGTGGAGTTGGGGAGGAGGTTGGGGTCCATGGACAGGGAAGGGGCAGACACTGGAGTGTGGGGCAGGGAGGGGGGAATGGGGAGAAGAGAGAGCGTATGGGGGTGGGTCTGACAGGAGGGGCGGGGGGGATGGAGCTGACGGGGGGAGGCAGGACCCACGTGGGGGGTTGAGAAGGGGGACGGGGCCCTGGGGATTGAGGCAGAATGGACGGGCAGCTGGCAGGGGTTATGGGGAGGGGCTGTTGGGGGGGCGTTTTGGAGCCTGGCATGGGGGCAGAGCCTGCTGCTGTCCCCCCCAGAGAAGGAACAGCAGCCTGGGGCTGTGGCTATTGATGAGTATCAGGGGAGCCTGGGGGGCTCTGGAGGGGCTCCAGAGGGGCTGCGTTGCCGGGCGAGGGGCTGGGGGGGGCTGGGCCGTCTCTCGGGCCGTTGAAGAGGAGTTTCCTGTTGCCCGCGTGGCTGGGGAATGTGGCTGCAGCTGACACCCCCCCTGTCCCAAGGGGCCCCGTCTGCCCAGCCCAACACCCCACCCCCCCGAGACCAGCTGTTTACGAGGCCTCTGGCTTGGAGCTCACACGCCACATGTGTGAACGCCCCCTTCCCAGGACAGGGGGGCTCCGGAGCTGGGCCCACCCGAGTCCATCTAGCCGGGTGTCCCGGCCCCGGGCAGCACTGGGGTAACCCCCAAGGCACCATCTTTCCTCCCCGTCCCACCCCCTCGTGCCTGGCATTGGCTGCTTCGTCTCGGGCTACAAAGAAGCAGCGCTGAGGACTGGCCAGTGGCAGTGAGTTCCCCAGGCCAACCCCACGCTGGGTGGGGAAGGGGTGCTCCGGCCGTCTGCCGTCTGTCCTGGACAGTCACAGATCCACAGGGTCTGGGCTACACCCCAACTTTGGGTCAGCCTCAGGGGGGCACCCGTCAGTGCCAGAGCCCCAGGGTCCCGCTCTGCCTGCAGGGCCGTCACTGAGCCCCTGGGTGCCAGCCCCCCATGGCTCCCGGGACCTCTGCCCAGCGGCTCTGACCGAGCCAGCCGCCTGGCAGAGCCTGGTCTCCTCTGCGGGTGCCCGGTGCAGGGGTGCCCAGTGCCACTCTGCCAGGCGCCTGGGCACGGTGCAGGGAGCCAGGGCCCTCCCCCTCTGCCTGCCTGTCCGTCCCACCGGTGAGCTGCCATCTGTCTCCCAAAGCCAGTCCCAGCCACCCGACCCCTCAGGGCCCGTTGTCCCCCACCCTGCGCTGAGCTCCTGTCCTCAGCTGCTGCCTGTCCCGCCGGTCCTGGGGGCTCCCGCAGCCTGGCCGGCCCCTCCACCAAAATGGGTCGGTGTCAGCCGGTCCCACCCGGCTCTGGCTCCTGTCCTGGCTCTTGCTTGGCCCCTAGAGCAGCTGCTTAACCCTTTCCCACCCGCGGGGTAGCCACGCACAGCGCGGAGGGAAACTGAGGCAATCGCAGGCATCCTAAAAACCTTACAGAAAATTCAGGGGTGTATCCAGGACCCCACAGCCCTGCCAGCCTCAGCTCCTGGGGTATAACCCACCCCCGTGCCCCACTCCAGAGGTGGCCGCATCTCAGCACCGGGCTGTATAACGAGCCCCCCGAGTCTTTCCCAGAGCTCCTATAGGAAAGTCTGGGGATTGTGGACTGAGAGAAGGTGGGGAGGAGAGATGGCTGATGGGGCTGGATGGTGACTGGCCTTAAACTTCTGGCGGGGGGCAGGGGGCGTTAACCCCAAGAAGGGAGGGGAGATGGCAGGGGAAATATTGGGGCTGTTAGGAACCTAGTTAAACACCAGTGCAGAGACTGGGACATGGGGCCTGTCCCCTCTAGGGGGCACCAGCTCCCATCCGGCCCCAGGGTGGGGACTGGCTGGCTCAGGGGGGCAGGAAATGGGACACCGGGGGCCTGTCTTTCCCCCCTGAGTCTGTCTGTCCTTGGTGCGTCTATTTCAGGTAAAAGCAAAGAGGCCGAAATCAAGAGGATCAACAAGGAGCTGGCGAACATCCGCTCCAAGTTCAAGGGTGAGCGCGGCCCCCGCCGGGGTGGCCACATGGAGCTCTGCTGTGGGGGGTGGGACGGGGGGGACGACACCTTGGGCTGTTTCCTTCCCCTCAGCCCCTCCCCTGCCCAGGACAGCCTCCCTTATTCTCCCCCACCTCCACCGGGGATGTCCCTCCCCCCTCCAGCCACTTTACCCTGAACCTACCCCTGTGACCCCCCAGGGATGATACCTCCCTACCCTGCCTCTGTCCCTGCTTGGCCCCTCCCGGCTCTGCTTCTCCCCACCGCAGCCCCCGGCTCCCTCCCTGGCGTGTCAGTGACCCTTCTCCCTCGGGCGCCCCCCAGGGGACAAGGCCCTGGACGGCTACAGCAAGAAGAAATACGTGTGCAAACTGCTCTTCATCTTCCTGCTGGGCCATGACATTGACTTCGGGCACATGGAGGCCGTCAACCTGCTGAGCTCCAACAAGTACACGGAGAAGCAGATTGTGAGTGTGGGTGGAGCTGGGGGTGCAAGTGAGAGGAGCTGCGGTGGGGGACGGCCCTGGAAGCCTGGGGGGTGGAGTGCGAAGGGTGCTGCTGAGGTGGGGGTGGAGGGAGGGGTGGGGCTGGGAAGGGCAGAGGTGGGGATGGGGCTAGGGAGGGAGGGGCGAAGCTGGGGAGGGAAAGACGGGGGAGGGAAAAAGTGGACTTGAAAGGGGAGCTAGGGATGGAGGAGGGGGAGCTGGGGAGGGAAGGGAAGAGTGGGGCTTGGGGAGGGGGCGGAGCTGGGAGGGATGGGTGGGGCTTGGGGAGGGGGCGGAGCTGGGAGGGATGGGTGGGCTTGGGGAGAGGGCGGAGCTTGGAGGGATGGGTGGGGCTTGGGGAGGGGGCGGAGCTTGGAGGGATGGGTGGGGCTTGGGGAGGGGGCGGAGCTGGGAGGGATGGGTGGGGCTTGGGGAGGGGGCGGAGCTCATGTTCCTACTACAGTAACAGGGGGCTGAGGTCTGATTTCTGCGGGGGCCCCGGCGCCCTGGCGTCACCTGCTCCCCCCATCCCCCCCAGGGTTACCTGTTCATCTCGGTGCTGGTGAACTCCAACAGCGAGCTGATCCGCCTCATCAACAACGCCATCAAGAACGACCTGGCGAGCCGCAACCCCACCTTCATGTGCCTGGCGCTGCACTGCATCGCCAACGTGGGCAGCCGCGAGATGGCCGAGGCCTTCGCCTCCGAGGTGCCCCGCGTCCTGGTGGCCGGGTGAGCGGGGGGCCCTCGCTGGGGGGAAGGGGAGGGGAACCTCCTGCCCATCTGACCCTGCCCCCCCACAGCGACACCATGGACAGCGTCAAGCAGAGTGCGGCCCTCTGCCTCCTGCGTCTCTACAAGACCTCGCCCGACCTGGTGCCCATGGGCGAGTGGACGTCCCGCGTGGTGCACCTGCTCAACGACCAGCACATGGTACGTCCCGCCCTGACTGCCCTGCCCATCACCCGCACATGGTACGTTCCGCCACAACTGCCCCCCCAATTACAAGAACATGTTACATTCTGCCCCCCCCCAACAATGTCCACCACCAGCACATGGTATGTCCCACCTCAACTGCTCGCCTAATGACCAGCACATGGTCCATTCTGCCGTGTCCCCAATGATCAGCACATGGTTTGTCCTCTCGCAACCATCCCCCCCCCCAGCAATGACCCATGGTATGCCCCGCCCCCAATGATCGGCATGATGCATCCTGCCCCATCCTCCTCTGCTCGACCATCTGCACATGGTACGTCCTGTCCTCCCAACCGCCCTGCCCATCACCAGCACATGGTATCTCCCATCCCACCCTCTAAGGACCATCACATGGTACGTTTCACCCCAACTTCCCATGCAGTTATCCCCCAATGACCAGCACATGGTACATCCCACCCAATTGCCCCCCCCAACCAGTGCATGGTACATCCTGCCTCCCCGCCCTCTTTAAGCACTGCCACAACCCCCCCACCCCAATAAGCACTTGGTACGCCCCGCCATCCCAGGACCCCTATTGCCCCCCCAGTGGTCTGACCCCCTTCCCCCCCCGCAGGGTGTGGTCACGGCCGCCGTCAGCCTCATCACCTGCCTCTGCAAGAAGAACCCCGACGACTTCAAGACGTGCGTCTCCCTGGCCGTGTCCAGGCTGAGCCGGGTGAGCGGGGCCGGACGCCTGGGTTCCACCCTGGCTCGGGGGGTGAGGGAGGGGCCGGACGCCTGGGTTCCACCCTGGCTCGGGGGGTGAGGGAGGGGCCGGACGCCTGGGTTCCACCCTGGCTTGGGGCGTGGGAGAGGGGCCGGACGCCTGGGTTCCACCCTGGCTTGGGGCGTGGGAGAGGGGCCGGACGCCTGGGTTCCACCCTGGCTCGGGGTGCAGGGGAGGGGCCGGACGCCTGGGTTCCCTCCCCATCTCGGGGTGCGGGGGAGGGGCCGGACGCCTGGGTTCCCTCCCCAGTGCGGGCAGGGCAGCATTCGGGGTGGGGAGGGCCCATGGCTGGGGACTGACCCCTCACTGTGGCCCCTGCCCAGATCGTGTCGTCAGCCTCCACGGACCTGCAGGATTACACCTACTACTTCGTGCCGGCCCCATGGCTCTCCGTGAAACTCCTGCGCCTGCTGCAGTGCTACCCCCCGCCAGGTAGGGGGCATGACTCCCCACCCCCGCAGAGCCTCAGGAGAAAGCAGGTCGGGGGGAGAAGCCAGGACGCCTGGGTTCTCTCCCCAGCTCTGGGAGGGGAGTGGGCTCTAATGGTTAGAGGGCGGGGGGAAGCCAGGACACCTGGGTTCTCTCCCCAGCTCTGGGAGGGGAGGGGAGTCTAGGGGTTAGAGCAGGGGGGGCTGGGTGCCAGGACACCTGGGTTCTCTCCCCAGCTCTGGGAGGGAAGCAGGGTCTAGGGGTTAGGCCAGGGGCGGGGAGCCAGTATTCCGGGGGTCTCTCCGGGGTTGGTGTCTGGGCCCCACACTCCCACCCCCGTGCTCTGACCCTGCAGAGGACGCGGCGGTGAAGGGGCGGCTGGTCGAGTGCCTGGAGACCATCCTCAACAAGGCGCAGGAGCCCCCCAAGTCCAAGAAGGTTCAACATTCCAACGCGAAGAACGCCATCCTCTTCGAGGCCATCAGCCTCATCATCCACTACGACAGGTCAGCGCCCCCCAGCCCCCCTCCCTTCCAGCCCTGCCCCAGGCTCCCCCGCAGCTGCCCCTCGCCGCTGACACCCCGGTGTCCCCGCAGCGAACCCAACCTGCTGGTGCGGGCCTGTAACCAGCTGGGCCAGTTCCTGCAGCACCGGGAGACCAACCTGCGGTACCTGGCGCTGGAGAGCATGTGCACCCTGGCCAGCTCCGAGTTCTCCCATGAGGCTGTCAAGACCCACATCGAGACGGTCATCAATGCCCTCAAGGTCGGGGGGGGGGGGCTGGGGGCGGAGCTGGGCCCGGGCAGGGGCGGAGTCAGGAGGGACTCAGTGGGTGGGGCCCTGGGCGTGTCCTAGGAAGGGGAGGAGCCACAGGAGGGGTGGGGGGGAAAACAGGGGGTGCCCCGCCATTGCTGGGGCTCAGCGGGTGGGCTCCTGGGAATGTCCTAGGAGGGGGAGGAGCCAGGGCTGGGAGGGGGAAGGCCCGGGGTGCCCCCATGGGTGGCGCTGACCCCCCCACCCTGCAGACGGAGCGGGACGTCAGCGTGCGGCAGCGTGCGGCCGACCTGCTCTACGCCATGTGCGATCGCACCAACGCCAAGCAGATCGTGTCCGAGATGCTCAGCTACCTGGAGACGGCCGACTACTCCATCCGAGAGGAGATCGTGAGTGGGGCCTGATGCTGGGGCCTGGGGCTAGTGGTTAGAGCTGGGGGGGCTGGGAGCCAGGACTCCTGGGTTCTCTCCCTGGCTCTGGGAGGGGAGTGGGGTCTAGCAATTGGAGTGGGGGGCTGGGGCCGGATGCCTGGGTTCACTCTGGGAGGGTGGTGGGGTCTAGGGGTTAGAGCTGGGGGGCTGGGGCCAGATGCCTGGGTTGGCTCTGGGAGGGAAGTGGGGGGCTGGGTTCTCTCTGGGCTCTAGGAGGGGAGATGGGGTCTAGCGGTTAGAGCCGGGGGGCTGGGAGCCGGGGGGCTGGGTTCGCTCTGGGAGGGTGGTGGGGTCTAGCGGTTAGAGCCAGGGGGCTGGGGGCTGGACGCCTGGGTTCGCTCTGGGAGGGTGGTGGGGTCTAGTGGTTAGAGCTGGGGGGCTGGGGCCGGATGCCTGGGTTGGCTCTGGGAGGGAAGTGGGGGGCTGGGTTCTCTCTGGGCTCTAGGAGGGGAGATGGGGTCTAGCGGTTAGAGCTGGGGGGCTGGGAGCCGGGGGGCTGGGTTCGCTCTGGGAGGGTGGTGGGGTCTAGCGGTTAGAGCCGGGGGGCTGCGGCCGGATGCCTGGGTTCGCTCTGGGAGGGTGGTGGGATCTAGCGGTTAGAGCCGGGGGGCTGGAAGCCGGATGTCTGGGTTCTCTCTGGGAGGGTGGTGGGGTCCAGCGGTTAGAGCAGCGGGGCTGGGGCCGGATGCCTGGGTTCGCTCTGGGAGGGTGCTGGGGTCTAGCGGTTAGAGCCGGGGGGCTGGGAGCCGGGGCGCTGGGTTCGCTCTGGGAGGGTGGTGGGGTCTAGCAGAGCTGAGGGGCTGGGGCCGAATGCCTGGGTTCTCTCTGGGAGGGTGGTGGGGTCTAGCGGTTGGAGCGGGGGGCTGGGGCCGGACGCCTGGGTTCGCTCTGGGCGTGAGCCGGCCGGCGGGTGCCCCCAGGTGCTGAAGGTGGCGATCCTGGCGGAGAAGTACGCGGTGGATTACAGCTGGTACGTGGACACCATCCTCAACCTGATCCGCATCGCGGGCGACTACGTGAGCGAGGAGGTCTGGTACCGCGTCATCCAGATCGTCATCAACCGCGACGATGTCCAGGGCTACGCCGCCAAGACCGTCTTCGAGGTCAGCCTGGGGCGGGGGGAGGCAGGGCGCAGCTCCTGGGCGGGGGGGGGGGGGGGGGGAGGCAGGGCGCAGCTCCTGGGCGGGGGGGGGGGGGGGGGAGGCAGGGCGCAGCTCCTGGGCGGGGGGGGGAGGCAGGGCGTGCTGGGGGAACGGGGGTAGGAGGGATGGGACGGTGGGGGAGGGCAGAGGTGCTGGGAAAGGGCGGGGGGCATTGGGGGATGGGGCGCTGAGGGCGGTGGGGGAAGGGATGGAGGGAGGGCGGGGGGTGCTGGGGGCAGGGCTGTAGGGGAGGTGGGGGGATGGGGCGCTGAGGGAGGTGGGGGGGGATGGGGGGACAGTAGCCACCAGCTGCTGTACCCCTTGGCTCAGGCTTGCCCAGGACCCCCCGGTCCCTGCGTTGTCCGCCCCCCCCCCGGTTCCCCCCATTCCCCCCACTCAGGCGTCGCTCCCCAGCCCCCCTCCCTTTGCCGTTTCTGGCCCTTTGGGAGCTGCTGCCCCAGGCCGTGGGTCCCCCCAGCTTGGGCCCGCCTGACCCCTCCCCCTCTCCTCCCCCTCCCCAGGCCCTGCAGGCTCCCGCCTGCCACGAGAACATGGTGAAGGTCGGGGGCTACATCCTGGGGGAGTTCGGGAACCTCATCGCCGGAGACCCCCGCTCCAGGTACGGCCGGGGGGGCCCTGGGGCTGGGGTGGGGGGAGGCCCTGGGGCTGGCGGGAGGAGCTGGGGGGGGCTCTCGGGTGCCCCCCCAGCCCGTGCTGACCCCTCCCCGGTGCCCGCAGCCCCCTGGTGCAGTTCAACCTGCTGCACTCCAAGTTCCACCTGTGCAGCGTGGCCACCCGGGCCCTGCTCCTCTCCACCTACATCAAGTTCATCAACCTCTTCCCCGAGACCAAGGGCACCATCCAGGAGGTGCTGCGCTCCGACAGCCAGATCCGCAACGCCGACGTGGAGCTGCAGCAGCGGGCCGTGGAGTACCTGAAACTCAGCTCCATCGCCAGCACCGACGTCCTGGTGAGAGCGGGGGGGCGTCCGGCCCCGGGGCAGGGAGTGGGACACGGGGCCTGTCCCCTCCCGGGGGCGCAGGCCCTGATCCGGCCCCAGGGCAGGGACTGGCTGGCTCGGGGGGGCAGGGAATGGGGCAGGGGCCTGTCCCCTCCAGGGGCGCCAGCCGGGACCCAGCCCCTCTCTCCCGCCAGGCGACGGTGCTGGAGGAGATGCCGCCCTTCCCGGAGCGCGAGTCGTCCATCCTGGCCAAGCTGAAGAAGAAGAAGGGGCCCGGGGCCGGCAGCGAGCTGGACGAGGGGAAGAAGGAGCCCGGGGCGGAGCTCAACGGGGGGGTGGAGCCCACGGCCAGCACCACCGTGAGTCCCCCGCAAGCCCCCCAAACCCGCGTTTCTCCTCCCGGCTCTGAGCATCAGCCGGGAGGCCTGGGGCCTCGGCCGGCCGTGGGGCGGGGGGGCAGCCGGGAGGCCTGGGGCCTCGGCCGGCCGTGGGGCGGGGGGGCAGCCGGGAGGCCCGGGGCCTCGGCCGGCCGTGGGGCGGGAGTGGGGCCTGTCGGGGGGAGCCAGGAAGCCTGGGGTGCCTGGTACGTCTCAGTCACCCAGCACCAGCAGGAGGCGCCCCGCAGGTGGGAGTGGCCCCCCCGGCAGGATTGGCTCTGCCCCCCCCACCCCGTTTCCTCGGCCGGGCGATCTCACTCTCCCCCCCTTGGCCCCCGCAGTCCACCCCCTCGCCGTCGGCTGACCTGCTGGGGCTCCGGGCGGCCCCCCCCGCCAGCTCCGCCGCCCCCACCAGCGCCGGGAACCTGCTGGTGGACGTCTTCTCCGACAACACCTCAGCCACGCCGGGCCTGGCTCCTGGCACCGAGGACAACTTCCTTAGGTGAGGGGGGCCCCGGGCGCCGGCTCCCATCCGGCCTAGGGCGGGGACTGGCTGGCTCAGGGGGGCAGGGAATGGGGTGTGGGGCCTGTCCCCTCTAGGGGGCGCCGGTTGAGCCCCTCACTCCCAGTTGGCACTTTCTGTGCATCAAGTTGTTGGCTGGGGGGCTGGTGTTCACGTGTCTCTGGCCTGGGGGGATGTATGTGGGGGGGGGTGTCGGTCTGTGTCTCTGGCCTGGGGGGGGGGCAGTATGGGGGGTGGTATCGGTCTGTGTCTAAGGCCGGCGGGGGATGTATGTGGGGGGGGGTGTCGGTCTGTGTCTCTGGCCTGGGGGGATGTATGTGTGGGGAGGGTCGGTCTGTGTCTCTGGCCTGGGGGGGGGGGATGTATGTGGGGGGGTGTCGGTCTGTCTCTCTGGCCTGGGGGGGGGATGTATGTGGGGGGGTGTCGGTCTGTGTCTCTGGCCTGGGGGGGGGGATGTATGTGGGGGGGTGTCGGTCTGTGTCTCTGGCCTGGGGGGGATGTATGTGTGTGGGGGGGTCGGTCTGTGTCTCTGGCCTGGGGGGATGTGTGTGGGGGGGGTCGGTCTGTGTCTCTGGCCTGGGGGTGGGGATGTGTGTGGGGGGGGTCGGGAAGGGTCTCTTGCCAGGGGGGGGGGATGTATGTGGGGAGGGTGCGTCTATCTCTGGCCTGGGGGGGGGGATGGATGTGGGGGGAGGGTCGGTCTGTGTCTCTGGCCTGGGGGGTGGGGGATGTATGTGGGGGGAGGGTCGGTCTGTGTCTCTGGCCTGGGGGGATGTATGTGTGGGGGGGGTCGGTCGGTCTGTGTCTCTGGCCGGGGGGGATGTATGGGGGGGGGTGTCGGTCTGTGTCTCAGGCCTGCGGGGAATGTATGTGGGGGGGTGTGTCGGTATGTCTCTCTGGACTGGGGGGGATGTATGTGGGGGGGGGGGTCGGTCTGTGTCTCTGGCCTGGGGGGGGGATGTATGTGGGGGGTGACGGTCTGTGTCTCTGGCCTGGGGGGGGGATGTATGTGGGGGGTGTCGGTCTGTGTCTCTGGCCTGCGGGGGATGTATGTGGGGGGGTGTCAGTCTGTGTCTCTGGACAGGGGGGGGATGTGTGTGTGGGGGTGTCAGTCGGTGTCTCTGAGGGGGGGATGTATGTGGGGGGGTCAGTCTGTGTCTCTGGCCTGGGGGGGAGGTAGGTGGGGGGGTGTCGGTCTGTGTCTCTGGCCTGGGGGGATGTATGTCGGGGGGGGGGGTCGGTCTGTCTCTCTGGCCTGGGGGGGTCGGTGTGTGTCTCTGGCCTGGGGGGGATGTATGTGGGGGGGGGTGTCGGTCTGTGTCTCTGGCCTGGGGGGGGTGTATGTCGGGGGAGTCGGTCTGTGTCTCTGGCCTGGGGGGATGTATGTGGGGGGGTGTCGGTCTGTGTCTCTGGCCTGGGGGGATGTATGTGTGGGGGGGGGGTCGGTCTGTGTCTCTGGCCTGGGGGGGATGTATGTGGGGGGGGTGTCGATCTG
Organism: Mauremys mutica; assembly: GCF_020497125.1. Lineage (NCBI taxonomy): Eukaryota > Metazoa > Chordata > Testudines > Geoemydidae > Mauremys > Mauremys mutica. Next base: position 36,650,458 of record NC_059086.1, on the reverse strand, counting down.
TGTCTCTGGCCTGGGGGGGATGTATGTGGGGGGGGTCGGTCTGTGTCTCTGGCCTGGGGGGGGGGGATGTATGTGGGGGGGTGTCGGTCGGTGTCTATGGCCTGGGGGGGGGGATGTATGGGGGGGGGTGTCGGTCTGTGTCTCTGGCCTGGGGGGGGGGGATGTATGTGGGGGGGGTGTCGGTCTGTGTCTCTGGCCTGGGGGGGGGATGTATGTGGGGGGGGTGTCGGTCTGTGTCTCTGGCCTGGGGGGGGGATGTATGTGGGGGGGGTGTCGGTCTGTGTCTCTGGCCTGCGGGGGGATGTATGTGGGGGGGGTCGGTCTGTCTCTCTGGCCTGGGGGGGGGATGTATGTGGGGGGGTCGGTCTGTGTCTCTGGCCTGCGGGGGGATGTATGTGGGGGGGGTCGGTCTGTGTCTCTGGCCTGGGGGGGGATGTATGTGGGGGGGGGTCGGTCTGTGTCTCTGGCCTGGGGGGGGTGTATGTGTGGGGTGGGGTTGGTCTCTCTCTCCTGCTGCCCTGGGATTGGGTGACCCTCGTGGCTCCGGCTGCTGCTCTGTGATTGGATGATGCAGTGACTTGGCGCCGGACACCTGGGTTCCCTCCCCAGCTTCGGGAAGGAAGTGGGGGCTAATGGTTTGGTGGCGGGAGGGCTGGGAGCCAGGACTCCTGGGTTCTCTCCCCAGTCCTATCCCTGCCTGCCTTGCTCTGACCCCTGCGTGTCCCGTGCTGCGTCCGTCTGTCCGGGAACTAACCTTGCACCTGCTCCGTCTTCTGGTGACTTGTCTTCTCTGCTTTCTCCCTGGCCCCCCGCTGCCCCCCCCCACTGCTGCCCCCCCAGCTCGGGAACAGCTGCTTCCTCCGATGACCCTGCTTTGCCCATCTCTGAAGCTGATGAGCTGCTCAACAAGTAAGAGACCGCGGGGGTGGGGCTGGGCCCCGGACGCCTGGGTCCCTGGGGCGGGGCAGTCCTGGGTAGGTGCACTGCTGCCAGGTGGGAGCAGCCCCCCGTGCAATCTCTCTGCTCCCCCCTCCGGGGTGTCAGCATGTGGTATTGGGGTGTCTCTCGCTTGCCTGTCGCACGCTGACCCCCCCCCGTGCCAGCTCTCACGACTGCGACTCCTGTCTGCCCCTTGTTGCCTCGGGGGGGGGGTCGGAGGTCAGACTTCGGGGGATGAAGCTCTCGGGTCCTGTGGCCACCGGTATCGTGAGTTTGCTTGTCACACAGGCAGGCTCCTGTCAGCCACAGATGCTGGGGCTGCGGGGCGGGAGCGAGGGGCACCGGCAGAGCTATGGGAGGGGGCTGCGGGGCGGGAGTGAGGGGCACCGGCAGAGCTGGGGGGTGGGGGCTGCGGGGTGGGAGCGAGGGGCACCGGCGGGGGTGGGGGCTGCGGGGCGGGAGTGAGGGGCACCGGCAGAGCTATGGGGGGGGCTGCGGGGCGGGCGTGAGGGGCACCGGCAGGGCTATGGGAGGGGGGCTGCGGGGTGGGAGTGAGGGGCACCGGCAGAGCTATGGGAGGGGGCTGCGGGGCGGGAGTGAGTGAGGGGCACCGGCAGAGCTATGGGGGTGGGGGCTGTGGGGGGGGAGTGAGGGGCACCGGCAGGGCTATGGGAGGGGGCTGCGGGGCGGGAGTGAGGGGCACCGGCAGGGCTAACGGAGCGGGCTGCGGGGCGGGAGTGAGGGGCACCGGCAGGGCTATGGGCGGGGGCTGCGGGGCGGGAGTGAGGGGCACCGGCAGGGTGGGGGGGGGGGTGTGGGGCGGGAGTGAGGGGCACCGGCAGGGCTATGGGGGGGGCTGTGGGGCGGGAGTGAGGGGCACCGGCAGGGCTATGGGGGGGGGCTGTGGGGCGGGAGTGAGGGGCACCGGCAGGGCTTAGCTCACTGCTCCCGTCCCCCCGTGGCAGGTTCGTGTGTAAGAATAACGGGGTGCTCTTCGAGAACCAGCTGCTGCAGATCGGGGTGAAATCCGAGTTCCGGCAGAACCTGGGTGAGTGAGGGGGGGGGCGGGCGCCGGCCGGATGGGGTGTTGGGGGGGTTATCGCCCTATGTCTTTCTGGGGTGGGGGGCGGTGGGAAGTTTGTGAGGTGGGGGCTGTCTGGCCAGGCCAGGCAGGTGGTGTGAGGGGGAGGTTTTGGAGGCCTTTTCTCCACCGCTGCTCTCCCAGGCCGGGAGGGGTTGGGTGTCGGTACGGGGCGGCCGGGAGGGCCTCTGGGGAGATTGGTGGGGGGTGGGAAGGGAGACGCGGCAGGGCCAGGAGGGGTTCTGGGGGGATGTAGGCGTGGGGGGGCTGGGAGGGGCTCTGGGGGTGGGAGGGGCTCTGGGGAGGGTGGTGACGTGGACGCGGCAGGGCCAGGAGGGGTTCTGGGGGGATGTAGGCGTGGGGGGGTTGGGCGTGGGGGGGTGGGAGGGGCTCTGGGGAGGTGGGAGGGGCTCTGGGAGGGTGGTGACGTGGACGCGGCAGGGCCAGGAGGGGTTCTGGGGGGATGTAGGCGTGGGGGGGTTGGGCGTGGGGGGGTGGGAGGGGCTCTGGGAGGATGGTGACGTAGACGCGGCAGGGCCAGGAGGGGTTCTGGGGGGATGTAGGTGTGGGGGGGGCTGAGAGGAGGTCTAGGGGGGCAGGAAGCGCTGTGGGGGTCTGGTCCTCTCACCCGCTGCCGTTCCAGGCCGGATGTACCTGTTCTACGGGAACAAGACGTCGGTTCAGTTCCAGAGCTTCACTCCGACCGTCACCTACCCTGGCGAGCTGCAGAGCCATATCCTGCCGTGGGGGGGGCGGGGGGCGGGATCTGAGGGGGGGAGATCTGGGGAGCGCGGGGGATCCAGGGGACCCGGGAGCAAGAAAAGAGGGCGGATTGGCGGGGAGGGGGTCCCGGGAGCGGGCACAGGGGGACCCCGGCCTGTCTGTAGTGGGCACCCAGCTGAACATCCGGACGAAGGCCGTGGAGGGCGGTGGGGGGGGATCCGGGGGGGCACAGGGGGACCCCGGCCCGTCCTTAGCGGGCGCACAGCTGAACATCCAGACGAAGGCCGTGGAGGGCGGTGGGGGGGGATCTGGGGGGACGATCTGGCGGTGGGGGGGGTCCGGGGGGGCACAGGGGGACCCCGGCCCGTCCTTAGCGGGCGCACAGCTGAACATCCAGGCGAAGGCCGTGGAGCCGCTGGTGGAGGGGGGGGGGGATCTGGCGGGGGAGGGGGGGTCCGGGGGGGCACAGGGGGACCCCGGCCCGTCCTTAGCGGGCGCACAGCTGAACATCCAGACGAAGGCCGTGGAGCCGCTGGTGGAGGGGGGGGGGATCTGGCGGTGGGGGGGTCCGGGGGGGCACAGGGGGACCCCGGCCCGTCCTTAGCGGGCGCACAGCTGAACATCCAGGCGAAGGCCGTGGAGCCGCTGGTGGAGGGGGGGGGGATCTGGCGGTGGGGGGGGTCCGGAGGGACCTGGGGGGGGCACAAGGGGACCCCGGCCCGTCCTTAGCGGGCGCACAGCTGAACATCCAGGCGAAGGCTGTGGAGCCGCTGGTGGAGGGCGGTGGGGGGGGGGGATCTGGCGGTGGGGGGGGGTCTGGGGGGGCACAGGGGGACCCCGGCCCGTCCTTAGCGGGCGCACAGCTGAACATCCAGGCGAAGGCCGTGGAGCCGCTGGTGGAGGGGGGGGGGGATCGGGCGGTGGGGGGCGGTCCGGGGGGGCACAGGGGGACCCCGGCCCGTCCTTAGCGGGCGCACAGCTGAACATCCAGGCGAAGGCCGTGGAGCCGCTGGTGGGGGGGGGGATCTGGCGGGGGGGGGGGGCCGGGGGGGCGCAGGGGGGCCCCGGCCGTCCTTAGCGGGCGCACAGCTGAACATCCAGGCGAAGCCGTGGAGCCGCTGGTGGGGGGGGGGGATCTGGCGGGTGGGGGGGTCCGGGGGGGCACAGGGGGACCCCGGCCCGTCCTTAGCGGGCGCACAGCTGAACATCCAGGCGAAGGCCGTGGAGCCGCTGGTGGAGGGGGGGGGATCTGGCGGTGGGGGGGGCCGGGGGGGCCCAGGGGGACCCGGCCCGTCCTTAGCGGGGCGCACAGCTGAACATCCAGGCGAGGGCCGTGGAGCCGCTGGTGGAGGGGGGGGGATCTGGCGGTGGGGGGTCCGGGGGGGCACAGGGGGACCCCGGCCCGTCCTTAGCGGGCGCACAGCTGAACATCCAGGCGAAGGCCGTGGAGCCGCTGGTGGAGGGGGGGGGATCTGGCGGTGGGGGGGTCCGGGGGGGCACAGGGGGACCCCGGCCCGTCCTTAGCGGGCGCACAGCTGAACATCCAGGCGAAGGCCGTGGAGCCGCTGGTGGAGGGGGGGGGATCTGGCGTGTGGGGGGGCCGGGGGGGCACAGGGGGACCCCGGCCCGTCCTTAGCGGGCGCACAGCTGAACATCCAGGCGAGGGCCGTGGAGCCGCTGGTGGAGGGGGGGGGATCTGGCGGTGGGGGGGTCCGGGGGGGCACAGGGGGACCCCGGCCCGTCCTTAGCGGGCGCACAGCTGAACATCCAGGCGAAGGCCGTGGAGCCGCTGGTGGAGGGGGGGGGGATCGGGCGGTGGGGGGGGGACGGGGGGGCACAGGGGGACCCCGGCCCGTCCTTAGCGGGCGCACAGCTGAACATCCAGACGAAGGCCGTGGAGGGCGGTGGGGGGGGATCTGGGGGGACGATCTGGCGGTGGGGGGGGTCCGGGGGGGCACAGGGGGACCCCGGCCCGTCCTTAGCGGGCGCACAGCTGAACATCCAGGCGAAGGCCGTGGAGCCGCTGGTGGAGGGGGGGGGGATCTGGCGGTGGGGGGGTCCGGGGGGGCACAGGGGGACCCCGGCCCGTCCTTAGCGGGCGCACAGCTGAACATCCAGGCGAGGGCCGTGGAGCCGCTGGTGGAGGGGGGGGGATCTGGCGGTGGGGGGGTCCGGGGGGGCACAGGGGGACCCCGGCCCGTCCTTAGCGGGTGCACAGCTGAACATCCAGACGAAGGCCGTGGACCCGCTGGTGGAGGGGGGGGGATCTGGCGGTGGGGGGGGATCTGGGGGGGCACAGGGGGACCCCGGCCCGTCCTTAGCGGGCGCACAGCTGAACATCCAGACGAAGGCCGTGGAGGGCGGTGGGGGGGGATCTGGGGGGACGATCTGGCGGTGGGGGGGGTCCGGGGGGGCACAGGGGGACCCCGGCCCGTCCTTAGCGGGCGCACAGCTGAACATCCAGGCGAGGGCCGTGGAGCCGCTGGTGGAGGGCGGCGCCCAGGTGCAGCAGGTGCTGAACATCGAGTGTCTGAGCGACTTCACCCTGGCCCCCCTGCTCAACATCAAGTTCAGGTAGCGCCCGCCCTGCCCCCGCCGCGGGGGGGGAGCTGGGGGACGGGGGGGGGTCAGTGTCTAGGGGGAGGAGCCTGGGACAGGAGTGTCTTAGGCTGGGGGAGGGGGGTGCTGGAGCGAGTCCCCGGGGGCTGGGTGTATTGCAGGGGCTGTCGGGGGAGGGGCTGCCCCCCTGACGGCTCCCCTCCCCCCAGGTATGGGGGCACCCTGCAGAGCATCACCCTCAAGCTGCCCGTCACCCTGAACAAGTTCTTCCAGGCCACCGAGATGCTGTCGCAGGATTTCTTCCAGCGCTGGAAGCAGCTCAGCCAGTACGTGGGGGGGGGGGGTGTCAGGCAGATCGGGGGGGGGGTCAGGGGGGACTGACAGGCAGGGGGCAGCCAGTCTGCGGGGGGGGGGTCTGGTGGGGTGGGCAGGAGACAGACAGACATCGTGGGGGGGGTTAGGGTTAGGCTCCAGTAATTTTTAGCCCCCCATATGGCGCCGGGAGGGGGAGGCGGGTCACAGGAAGCCCATTGCGGGGGAGGCTGGAGGCTGGAGTGGGGTGGGGGGTGGGAAATGCATCATCTGATACCCCCAACCCCCCCGCAGGCCTCAGCAGGAAGCCCAGAAGATCTTCAAAGCAAATCACCCCATGGACTCCGAGGTGACCAAGGCCAAGGTGAGGGGCTGGGTGGGGGTCAGCGGGTGGGGGGCTGGGAGCCAGGATGCCTGGGTTCCCTTTCTGGGAGGGGAGTGGGGACTAGTGGTTAGAGCTGGAGTTCTGAGCATCAGGACTCCTGGGTTCTCTTTGCGGTTGTGACTCCCTGGGGCTATGGTGGGGGGCAGCAGCCCCCCAGAGGGACCCCCCAACACCTCTGTATAAATCCATGGCACACCCACATCTGGAATACTGCGTGCAGATGTGCTCAGCCCATCTCAAAAAAGATCTATTGGAAAAGGTTCTGAAAAGGGCAACGAAACTGATGAGGGGTATGAAGCATCTGCTGCGTGTGGAGAGATTAATAAAACGGGGACTTTTCAGCTTGGAAGAGAGACGCCGAAGGGGGGGGTGACAGAGCTCTATAAAATCATGCCTGGGGCGGGGAAAGTGAATCAGGACGTGTTGTTTACTCCTCATAACACAAGAAGCAGGAGGCACCCAATGAAATGAACCCGGCAGCAGGTTTAACACAAACACAAGGAAGAATTTCTTCACACGACGCACAGTCGGCCTGTGGAACTCCCTGCCGCAGGATGCCGTGAAGACCAAGACTAGAATAGGGTTCAGAAAAGACCTGGCCAGGTCCAGCGGTGGCCATTAGCCAGGCTGGGCAGGGATGGGGTCCCAGGCCTCTGTTTGCCGGGAGCTGGGGATGGGTCACTCGACGATCCCCTGTGCTGTTCGGTCCCTCGGGGGCGGCTGCCGGCAGACAGGACACTGGGCTGGACGGGCCTTTGGTCCAACCCAGTCTGGCCGCTCTGATGTTCCCACCCCTGGCGTCTCCCCAGCTCCTGGGCTTTGGCTGCGCCCTGCTGGACAAGGTGGACCCCAACCCCGATAACTACGTAGGCGCCGGCATCATCCAGACCAAGTCGCTGCAAGTCGGCTGCCTCCTGCGGCTGGAGCCCAACGCCCAGGCCCAGGTGAGGGGGGGCCCAGACGCTTGGGTCCGGGCAGGCAGGTAGAGCGGGGCGGGGAGGAGCTGGCAACCAGGACGCCAGGGTTCTCTACTGGCTGTGGGAGGGGAGTGGGGGCTAGTGGTTTGGGGTAGCGTTGCAGATTTGGGTTTTAGGTTGGGCTGTCAAACGATTATAAAAATCAATCGTGCTGTTAACAGAATCCCATTTATTTCAATATTTTTGGCTGTTTTCTACGTTTTCAAATATATTGATTTCAGTTACAACCCAGAATACAGCATGTACAGGGATAACTTTCTATTTGTCTGCTTACAAGTATTTGCACTGTAAAAAAGCAAAAGAAATTGTAGTTTTCAATTCAGCTCAGGCAAGTTCTGTCCTGTGAGCCCTTTGTCGTGAAAGTGCAACTTACAAATGTAGAATTATGTACAAAAAAAACAACTGCATTCAAAAATGTCAAACTTTAGAGCCTAAAAGTCCACTCAGTCCTATTACTTGGTCAGCCAATCGCTCAGAAAAACAAGTTTGTTCACATTTACAGGAGATGCTGCTGGCTTCTTATTTACAGTGTTACCTGAAAGTGAGAACAGGTGTTCACGTGGCACCGTTGTAGCCAGCGTCACAAGATATTTACGTGTTAGATGTGCAAAAGATTAATGTCCCTTCATCTTCAACCACCACTGCAGGGGACATGTGTCCATGCTGATGACGGGTTCTGCTCGATAACGATCCAAAGCAGAGCGGACCAACGTAGGTTCATTTTCATTGTCTGAGTCAGATGCCACCAGCAGAAGGTTAATTTTCATTTTTGGTGGTTTGGGTTCTGTCGTTTCCGCATCGGAGTGTTGCTGTTTTAAGACTTCTGAAAGCATCTCCACACCCTGTCCAGATCGGATTTTGGACCTCACTTCCGATTCTTAAACCTTGGGTCAAGTGCTGTAGCGATCTTCAGAAATCTCGCATTGGTACCTTCTTTGCATTTGGCAAATCAGCAGTGAAAATGTTCTTGAAACGAACATGTGCTGGGTCATCATCCACGACCGCTATAACATGAAATATATGGCAGAATGCGGGTAAAACAGAGCAGGGGACGTACAATTCTCCTCCAAGACGTTCAATCACAAATTTAATTAACACATTTTTTAACGAGCGTCGTCTGCATGGAAGCATGTCCTCTGGAATGGTGGCCGAAGCATGAAGGGGCGTGCGAATGTTGAGCACATCTGGCACATAAATACCTTGCAATGCCGGCTACAAAAGTGCCTTGCGAACGCCTGGTCTCACTTTCAGGTGACATTGTACATAAGGAGCTGGCAGCATCATCTCCTGTAAATGTGAACAAACTTGTTTGCCTGAGTGATTGGCTGACCAAGAAGTAGGACTGAGTGGACTCGTAGGCGCTGAAGTTTTACATTTGGTTTGTTTTTGAGTGCGGTTATGTAACAAAACAAAATAAAACATCTACATTTGTAAGTTGCACTTTCACGACAGAGATTGCACGACAGTACTTGTGTGAGGAACTGAAAAATTCTATTTCTTTATCATTTTTACAGTGCAAATATTTGTAATAAACAATCTGCACTTTGATTTCAGTTACAACCCAGAATACAATAGATTGGAAAATGCAGAAAAACATCCAAGCTATTGAATACGTTTCCGTTGGATTCTAGGGTTTAACAGTGCGATTAAAACTGCAGTTGATTTTGAAAATCGTGATTAATTTTTTGTGAGTTAATCGTGTGAGTTAACTGCGATTAATCGACAGGCCTAGTTTTGGGGTGGGGTCAGGGGCTGTGGTATAGGGTGGGGGGTAGAGGGGAGGTTTGGGGGGCTGTAGGGAAGTTTGGGGGCTGTGTTGTGGGAGGGGGTTTGGGGGCTGCGGGGCGGAGCCTGAGGGGCGAGTGGGGGCTGCGGGGCGGAGCCTGAGGGGTGAGTGGGGGCTGCGGGGCGGGGCCTGAGGGGCGAGTGGGGGTACCGCCTGACGCTGCTCTCCCTCCCCCCCTCCCCCCCCCAGATGTACCGCCTGACGCTGCGCACCAGCCGGGAGCCCGTCTCGCGGCACCTCTGCGGGCTGCTGGCCGAGCAGTTCTGAGTCCGGGGCTGCGGCCAGCTCTGGGGGGCGTCTGCATCGAGCCCCCGCCCCGTCCTGTCGTCGTGGTAACCGTGTTCTCATTGCCTGGCCCGTGGGGGCCCAGCGCTTCGGACGGACCAAGGGGGGCCCCCCGGCGAGGCCCCCGCTTCCCCCAGGAGGGGCCCTCGGGAGCTGCCTGGGGGGGGGGCAGCTCGCGCCCCTGGCTCCTGGGTTAGTCGGGTTGCCCCCATTCTCTGGCCCTGGAGGGGCTGGAGTGTGTCTGTTTACACTAAGCCCCCCCCTTGTGAGCTCTGTGCCCCCTAAGTCCCCCCCACCTGCACAAAGAGGGAGGGAACTCAGAGGGGGGGAGCTGGGCTGCCCCACCCTGGCAGCTCAGAGCAGCTGGGGTGGCTGCAAATGGCCCCCCCCCAGCCCTGACCCCCTCAACCTGGGGCTGGACCATGGGTGGGGGAGGTGTGGGGGCTGCCCTCCCCCCCAAAAGGGAAGATGTTACACAAAGGGGGGGGGCTGCCTCTCCCCCCCATGTGGGACCCAGCCCCTCTTGGCCTGAGCCCCACCGGGGGGGGGGGGGCAGTGGTGGGGAGGACCATGTGACTTGCCGTTCTAGGTGTTTCTAGCGTCCCGTCGTCTGCGGAGCCGAGCGCGTGTGTCGACCTCCATGTGACTGTAATAAACGGGGGGTCGCCCCCCCATGCCACCCCAGCCGCCTCCTGTGCCGCTGCCGCCGGGGTGGAGACGGAGGAGGGAGGCCGGGGACATGGGGGCCTCTCTCCCAGGCGGAGAAGGGGCCCCTCTGGGGCGGGGTGGGGTGATGGCTGGGGAAGGAGGAAGCAGGTGCCAGGGAGGAGTTGCATTTTCCCCATCAGGGTGGGGGGGTGACTCCCCTCTGCCCCACATAGGGGGCTGGGGCTCTCCTGTCAGCCCCCCACCTGCCCCCAGCCAAGGAACCGGCTGGTTATTTCATCCAGCAGCCTCCAAGCAGAGCGGGTGAGAACCCAGGAGTGACGCGTGGGGGTTGGTTTTTGGAGGACTTTGTAGTCACATGGTGTGTGCCTCAGTTTCCCCATGTGCTGCATGATTAACTAGGGGGTGGGGACAAGGTGGCATGAGGCTTCCTGTCCACTTCCCGGGGGCAGCTCTCCTCCCGCTTCTACAAATCCTCCAGCGCAGGGCCCCCTACCCCACGTGTGGGGCTATTCTCCTAGCAGGGTGGGGCCTTCCAGGCAGGTCACCCCGGGGTCTTTCGTGCACCCCACAAGCTTCAGGGCTCAGTTCACACTTGAGCAGCATAAAGCAGGGCACCAATCTGGAGTCCCGTTCCCTGCAGCTCGGAGTCTCCCCCTTGCCCCACGGGGGTTTTCCTGCCTCTGTTCCCCATCTCCAGCCCATGCTTCGGCTGGGCCGCCTGGTCCTCTCCTTCCCTCTGCCAGTCCTCCAGCGCCTGTAGCCTCAGCTCATCTGCTGTGGGGCCGCCCTGCTGCTGCTCCGGCTGCTCCCAGCCCCTCTTGTAGCCCTGTTGGGGTCCGGAACCTGCCTCTGGGGCTGATCACCCCTCTCCAGCCGTGCCTTAGTAACAATCCCACCGCTGCCACCACCTGTCGCGGGTTCGCTGTTCCTGACCAGCTCTGAATTGGTCTCTCTCCAGTGGGGACATGCTGTCCCTGGGGTTAATCACTGAGCCTTGCACACCCCTGCTAACAGCGTGAGGGGCCCCCCCAAGGGGAGCAGCGCACCCCTCCCCAGGCTGTAGCGCGCCTCAGCCCGTGTGGTAAAAACATGGGGGTTCATCGTCTGGAACGCAGCGTGGAAAATTCTTCATTAGCACCGAAAGCAGGAAGTTACAGCCAAGTCCAGCTGGGTGGGGTGTGAGTCCAGAGCCCCTCTCCCCTGCCCCAGCCGGACCCCAGGCCAAAACCGTCTCACAGGCCCATACGCAGCCCCCCCCCCACCTCATCCCTCCTCAATCGGGCCAGAGCGGGTCCCCGGGTCTCCCCTCCTGCCCAGCTGGCTTCCTGCAGAGGGCCAGGGTCATCAGTTGCTAGGACACATCACAGGAGCCCAGGTCCTGCCTGGGTATCTGGATTCTTCTGCAAAGAAAACACATTTTCCCCTCCCCCTCGTTATTCAGGTACATAGGGGAAACTGAGGCACGCACCCCCTCAAGGGGGAAATGATAGCCGTGTGGAGCAAGTGAATCAGCAAGTGTTCTTTACTCATAACCCAAGAACCAGGGCTCACCCAATGACATTCCTAGGCAGCAGGTTGAAAAAGCAAAGGAGGTATTTCTTTCCCCCAACCTGTGGAACTCCCTGCCACAGGATGCTGTGAAGGCCAAGACTAGAAGAGGGTTCAGAAAAGACCTAGCCAGGTCCCTGGAGGACAGGTCCAGCGGTGGCCATGAGCCAGGCTGGGCAGGGATGGGGTCCGTGGCCGCTGTTTGCCAGGAGCTGGGGATGGGCGACGGGTGGATCACGCGGCGATCGCCTCTGGCAGGACACAGGGCTGGATGGGCCATTGCTCTTCTGCGCACACAATAATCCTACAAAATAGCCCGAAGAAATCCCCTTTCGTCCCCCGAGGCGGAACCCAGGCGTCCGGGCCGGCGTCTCAGCAGGCGGCGTCCCCGGTGAGGCGCTGCAGGGCGCGGGCGGCCAGGGGCCGCAGGGCGAAGGTGGGCACGTGGGGCGCCAGGAGCAGGAAGAGCTGGTGCTGGGGGGCGTGGATGGCATAGGCCTTGTGCGTGGCGCTCACCACATAGCAGTGCCGGGCGCGGTGCGGGAAGCCGGCCTGGAACGGCTCCTGCGGGGGGGCTGCCAGACATAGAGGGGTTAGGGTGGGGGGAGGCCCCAGGCGGGTTTGAGACCCCCTCTTCCCTGGGCCTTCCCCACCCCCTGGGCTCTCCCCCTGCCCCCCACTCCCCTCCCCTCCCCACTCACCTGGGCTGCCCTCCCAGGGGAAGTAGCGGGCGGCGACCAGGGCGTAGAAGTGGCGCAGGGCGCGGGCGCGGCGCCGGGGGGACAGGCCTGGGGGGAGGAGGGAAGACGCTGAGAGGGGGCTGGACCCGGCCCCTGGGAGGGCGTGGACCCACTCCCCAGATGCACTGGGGATGCCAGGCTAGGGGGCAGGGACCTGCCCTCCCCCCGGGCTGGGTTGGGGGGCAGGGACCTGCCCTCCCCCCTGGGCTGGGTTGGGGGGCAGGGACCTACCCTCCCCCCGGGCTGGGTTGGGGGGCAGGACGTACCCTCCCCCTAGGTTTGGGGGCAGGACGTACCCTCCCCCCGGGTTGGGTTGGGGGGCAGGACGTACCCTCCCCCTGGGCTGGCTTCGGGGGCAGGACGTACCCTCCCCCCGGGTTGGGTTTGGGGGCAGGATGTACCCTCCCCCCGGGCTGGGTTGGGGGGCAGGACGTACCCTCCCCCCGGGTTGGGTTGGGGGGCAGGACGTACCCTCCCCCCGGGCTGGGTTGGGGGGCAGGACCTACCCTCCCCCCCCGATCCTGGGGGCTGCACTGAGCTCTGGCTGCTCCTCTGCTCCCGATGGATCAACAGGAACCTGAGAGAAAAGAGGAACGTGTGGGGGGGACTGGGGGCTCCACTGGCTGGGCCCTTCTGCGGCGCCCAGGCTGCAGCCCCCCACAGCACCCCCCGGCCATCCCCCCTCCCCCCGCAACACCTGCCTTAGGGCCCCCAGTGCCCCCCCGCGCTCCCCCCAGGCACTCACGCCAGGACTCCGGGGGGCAGGGTGGTGCCGGGGGGCAGGCCGTGGGGCTGGGGCCTGACACAGGCCTGCAGCGGCTCCAGCAGGGGCTTCCAGAACCGTGGCACCAGCTGGGGGCACAGGGGAGAAGGGGTTAAACGTGCTGGGGCCCCCCCGGCAGGTGGGGGCCCCAGCCCCACTCCCCCTCTAGGGGGCACGGGATGCCGCCTGCCCCCCACACCCACCTCGGTCTCCACGGTGTGCAGGGCAGGGCTGGGCCCGCAGATCAGGCAGACCTCCAGGCCGGGCAGCAGCTGGCAGGTGAGGAGCCGGTGGGGGACCTGGCGGGGGCATTGTCAGACAGAGACCCCTGGCCCCCCAGCCCAGCCCCTCTGTGCCCCAAACCTCCCCCCTGTCGCTGCCAGCCCCCCTGCCAACCTCCTGAAACCCCCACCCACACCCCATCCACTTCCCCCTGTGCGCTCACCGTGGGGCTGCCGTGGGGCAGGTAGATGGGGTAGTCCCGCGCCGTGGGGGGGGGCAGCGAGCCCACCAGCCAGCTCAGCAGCAGCAGCTCCTGGGGGGCCAGTTGCCACCAGGGCTCAGTGGCCAGCGCCAGCCGGCCCCCAACCACCAGGCAGCCAAAGCGGCTCTCGGCCGCGGCCACGAAGGCTTCCAGGCCCTCCTGGCGCACAGGGAGAAAAGGGGGGGGGTCAGGGGGGGTGGCCCTTCCCCAGGAGCCTCCCACCCCTAGCTGGGGACCCCCCCATCCTGCTACCCCTGCTCCCCACAGCTCTGAACCCCAAGAACCTGGGGGGCAGAACCCGCCCCCATGAGATCCCTCCAGGGTTCCCCATACCCAGGGCAGGGGATGGCCGGAGGGGTCCCCAGAGGGTCTCTATTCCCAGGGTTGCTGTGGGGGGGTCTCACCTGCAGGGCGGCGCCGTGGGGCACAGGGACGCACTCCACACACTGTGTCAGGTCCCCGCTCCGCTCCAGGGGGGCCAGGAAGCTGTCAATCAGCTTGTAGCAGGCCTGGGGGAAGTGGGGGGCTGGTGAGGCTGGGAGCGGCCAGGCAGGGAGGGGGCTGCAGCATTCAGCCCCCCCCAACTGCTGTGGGTCAGCCCCACGGCCTCCGTCTGTCCCCAGATACGGGGGCAGGATGTCACACCACAGGCTGGGGCTGCTACCCCACAACGCAGGCCACTCCCACGCCCTGTCGGGCCAAGGCTGGTGGGCAGCCCCGCCCCTCCCAGAGCCCAGTCTCCCCCCCCCCCCAGAGCCCAGGCTCCAAGGGTCCCGCCCCCCCCCGGGGCCCAGGCTCGGGGGGTCCCCGTCTCCCACCCAGGGCCCAGGCTCAGGGGGCCCCAGTCTCCCCCCACCCTGGGACCCAGGCTTGGGGGGGTTCCAGTCTCTCCCAAGGCTCAGGGGGCCCCCAGTCCCACTCTCCCCCCCTGGGGCTCAGGTTCAGGGGGGTCCAGTCTTGTGTGGTCCCACCCTGCGCCCCAGGGCCCAGGCTCGGGGGGACCCCAATCCCCCCACTCACCCTCAGGTCCTTTTTGAGGCGTTCAATGTTGCGGATGTTCACCAGCTCCTCCAAGCCCAGGATTAGCACCTGGAATGAGGCCCCAGACTGGTCAGTCGTGTCCTCCCCCCGCCCCCCCAACACAGGGAGGGGGAGCATCTGGGGCAATTCCTGGCATGTTCCAGGGCCCACTGGGGTAAAACCAGGATCTGCTGGAGGGGGTCAATTCGCCCCCTGCTCCATGCCCCAAAGGGGGGGTCCACTGAATGGGCATCATGGAGAGAGGGACACATGGGGAGGGGGACAGGGGAGGGAGGTGGGTTCAGCAGGGGAAGGGCACAGGACCTGGGGCGCAGCATGTGTGGAGCTGGGGGGGGACATAAGAACGGTCACCCAAGGGTCCCTTTGTAACTCCTCGCGGGACTCTCCTGAGTCCTTCTGGGTCGTCTGCAAACTCGGCCGCCTCCCCCGTTCCCCCTTTTCCCAGCCCCTTTCTCACAGGCTTTCGGAAAGTCTAAGGACGCTGGCTCCCCCTTGGCCACACGGCTCGACCCCCCGGAAGAATTCTAATAGATCGGTGAGGCGCGATTTTCCTTTCCAAAAGCCAACCCATCATGCTTGTCTCTGTGCCTGATCATGCTGTTCGGGAACCAGTTTGCCCGGTACTGAAGCTGGACTCACCGGCCTGGAATTGCCAGGATCGCGCCCGGAACCTTTTCTAAAAATCGGCATCACATGAGCTCCCCTCCAGCCGCCTGGGCCAGAGGCTGAGCGAAGTGATTGGTGACACACCCCAGGGAGTAGTTCAGCAATGTCATAGCTGAGTTCCTGCCGAACTCTCGGGTGATTCCCAGCCGGGCCTAGGGACTTATTCCTGTTCCCAAACCTCCTCTACCGACGCCTCAATCTGGGGCAGTTCCTCAGATCTGTCACCCAAAAACCACGGCTCAGGTTTGGGAGTCTCCCTCCCATCCTCTGCAGTGACGACCGACACAAAGAATTCACGTGGCTTCTCCGCAACGGCCTTGTCTTCCTTGAGTGCTCCCTTAGCACCTCGATCGGAACAGCGGCCCCACTGATTGCTGGGCAGGCATCCGGCTCCCAGAGCATTTCGGGGGCCCCTGCAGAGATAGGGGGTTCGGGGGGGGTGGTGGCAGGGGCTCACCATAGCGCTGAAGGTGTTGTCCAGCAGGCGTCCCAGGGCAAAGTCGCTGGCTCCTTCCTCCGCCGACAGGACGATAAGGGTGATGCTGGAAAAGTTGGGGTGATGCTGGGACTCATGGGGGGGCAGCTGCTCCCCACTCCACCCCCCTGCCTTAGGGAACCAATCCCAGCCCCCCACCCCCACCCAAGGGCCAGCATCTCCTGCTACCTGACATCCAGGGCCCTCAGCACCCAGCCTGCCCCCGCCACCCTGCTGCCCCCTGACCTGTTGTGGAAAACCCTCCACACCACATGGGTGTTTGCGGTGCAGGCTGCCGTCAGCAGGACGTCCAGGTTCGCCCCGAACATGTGCACCCCATTCAGGGAGCCGATCACCGAGAAGGGGAGCTGGGGAGAGAAGGGGGGAGAGGGAGTGTCACTCAAAGGGAATGGGCCAGGGAGCCAGGACTCCTGGGTTCTCTCTCTGGTTCTGGGAGGGGAGCAGGGTCTGGTGGTTAGAGCAGGGGGGACTCAGGGCCAGGACTCCTGGGTTCTCTCCCTGGCTCTGGGAGGGGAGCAGGGTCTAATGGGTTAGAGCAGAGGGGGCTCGGGGCCAGGACTCCTGGGTTCTCTCCCTGGCTCTGGGAGGGGACTGGGGTCTACTGGCTAGAGCTGGGGGAGGCTGGGAGCCAGGACTCCTGGGAGTGCCCTGACGTGATTGGCTCTGAGAGGTAATTAGCATTTGGGGGTGGGGGTGTTTCTAGGGGGGACACAGCTCTTCCCCCCGAACCTAATCCCTTTCCTTCCTATAACCCCCCTGCTCCCCCCACACTCTAGGGTTAGGGGGCTCCAGCCCCCCAGGGCAGGGGAGGGGCAGGGCCTCACCTGGTGCTTGGAGGGGGCCCCCGTGGTGCGGCAGAACAGGGGGACCCCGCTGCTGGCTGTGAGGCAGAGCAGGGTGACGGAGCCCCCCTCCTCCCCCATGGCCCCCTCCCCAGGGGGCCCGGCCCTGGCCACCCCCTAAACTCTGTCCCCAGGGGCCGGCAGGCCCCGCCCCTTCCCTAGCCCCGCCCCCTCCCCAGGCCCCGCCTACTCACAAGTCCCGCCCCCTCGTCTTGCTGGGGCTCCGCCCCCAGGTCCCGCCCCTCCTCCGGCCCCGCCCACTCAAGGCCCTAAACCTTCTCAGGCTCCGCCCCTCCTGCTCAAGCCCTGGCCCCGCCCCTCCCGCTTCCCGGCCCCGCGCGCGCCGCTCCCCGCCCCCCGCCCCAGCCCGCTCCGGCTCAGCCCCGGGCCGCCGCCATCTTGGAGCCCGGTGGCTGCCGGGAGCGATGACGCTGTTACCATGGTAACGGCGGGGCGGGCGGGACCGGGGCGGAGCTGAAGGAGCAACTTCCGGTGTGGGCGGGGCTAGGCCGGAAGTGGCAGGAGGAGGTGAGGAGCGGGGGGCGCTGGGGGACCCGGGGGCTCGGGGAGGGGGCAGGCGGAGGTTCGGGGGAGGGGGCAGGTGGGGGTTCGGGGGAGGTGTGGGGCGGAGGTTCGGGGGAGGGGGCAGGCGGGGGTTCGGGGGAGGGGGCAGGTGGGGGTTCGGGGGAGGTGTGGGGGGGTGGTTCGGGGAGGGGGCAGGGGGGGGTTCAGGGGAGGTGCGGGGCAGTGGTTCGGGGAGGGGGCAGGCGGGGGCTCGGGGAGGAGGCAGGCGGGGGTTCAGGGGAGGGGGCAGGCGGGGGTTCGGGGGAGGGGGCAGGCGGGGGTTCGGGGGAGGGGGCAGGCGGGGGCTCGGGGAGGAGGCAGGCGGGGGTTCAGGGGAGGGGGCAGGCGGAGGTTCAGGGGAGGTGCGAGGCAGGGGTTCGGGGGAGGTGCGGGGCAGTGGTTCGGGGAGGGGGCAGGCGGGGGCTCGGGGAGGAGGCAGGCGGGGGGTCAGGGGAGGGGGCAGGCGGGGGGTCGGGGGAGGTGTGGGGCGGAGGTTCGGGGGAGGGGGCAGGTGGGGGTTCGGGGGAGGTGTGGGGCGGAGGTTCGGGGGAGGGGGCAGGTGGGGGTTCGGGGGAGGTGTGAGGCGGAGGTTCGGGGAGGGGGCAGGCGGGGGTTCGGGGAGGAGGCAGGCGGGGGTTCAGGGGAGGGGGCAGGCGGAGGTTCAGGGGAGGTGCGAGGCAGGGGTTCGGGGGAGGTGCGGGGCAGGGGTTCGGGGAGGGGGCAGGCGGGGGCTCGGGGAGGAGGCAGGCGGGGGTTCAGGGGAGGGGGCAGGCGGGGGTTCGGGGGAGGTGTGGGGCGGGGGCTCGGGGGATGGGGGCAGGCGGGGGTTCAGGGGAGGTGTGAGGCGGAGGTTCGGGGGAGGGGGCAGGTGGGGGTTCGGGGGAGGTGCGAGGCAGGGGTTCGGGGGAGGTGTGGGGCGGAGGTTCGGGGGATGGGGGCAGGTCGGGGTTCATGGGAGGTTCGGGGGACGGGGGGATACATTCCCCGCCCCCCCCCGACAGCGTCTCTCCCCCCAGCGGCCGTGGGGCTCGGGGCGCCCAGGGGGCGATGGTGGTGCCGGGGCTGGAGCTGCCCGCGCAGGCCGTGGCCGGGATGGTGGCCGACGTGGTGTTCGTCATCGAGGGCACGGCCAACCTGGGGCCCTACTTCGAGTCGCTGCGCAAGCATTACCTGCTGCCCGCCATCGAGTGCGTCCGCCGACACCCCCCGGCGTGTGCCCCATTCCTCCCCCCTGGCGTGTCCCCGGCGTGTGCCCCCCCGGCATGTGCCCCATTCCCCCCCCCGGCCAGCCGGCCCCAGCGTGTCCCTGTCACCCCCCCAGCCAGCCGGCCCCACTGGCCGCCTCCCAGCCCCCACATCCTCTCTCATCTCCCCAGGCCCTTGCCGGGGGCAGGGTCCCCCTATTTCCCCCCATGGGCAGGTTGCCCTGCCCTTAATCCCATATCCTCCCAGCCCTCCTGTGCCCCCCTCCCTCTGTCCCCCTCCTGAATGGACAGCCTGCCCCTGCCCCATCCCCCAGGCATGTACTTGCCATGAGCAGCCCCTCCCCCACATTTTCCCTCCATCCCAAGCAGCTAGTCCCCCCGCAACTGAGCATGGTCAGCCCCACTCCCAATTTAGAGGGGAGGCTCCAGGGAAACTTGGGGGTGGGGCTGGGGGCAGCCTTGGCATCCCCGGCCCCACTTCCCCTTGGGGGGGGGTCTGATGGGCACGTTCTCCTTGTTTCCCCCCAGGTACTTCAACGGCGGCCCCCCAGCTGAGACAGACTTCGGGGGAGACGTGAGTGGGCCCCATCCCCCCCATACAGCAGTTTCTGGGGCTGTGGGGCACCCCTCCATCTTCCCCACAGGCAGTGGGGGCTGGGGGTTTCCCTCATTGTATCCCCATCCCCTTGCGCGTGGCAAAGTTTGGGGGCTGAGGCTGGGCCGGTTTGTGGGTCGCCCCCCATTTCACCCCATGCTCCCTGCTGGTGATTGGGTTTGTGGGGGGCTGGGCAGGTTTGTGGGGCTTCCCTTGAACTCCCCTGGTCCCTCTGTGCAGGGTGTGGGTAGGGGGTGTCGGGGCACCCTGATCTCACCCTGGTCCTGTTCAGGGCGGTGGGTGGGGGGGTGTGTCAGGGCCCCCCCAGATCTCACCCCCCCTCTCCCTGTCAGTACGGGGGCACCCAGTACAGCCTGGTGGTGTTCAACACGGTGGACTGCGCCCCGGAGTCTTATGTGCAGTGTCACGCCCCCACCAGCAGCGCCTACGAGTTCGTCACCTGGCTGGACGGCATCCAGTGAGTGGGGTGGGGGGTGGGGGCGAGGGGAGAGGCCTCCAGTAAGGGGGGGGGTATGAGGCATCCAGTAAGGGGGGGTGAGAGGGGAGACCCCAAGAGTGAAAGTGGGGGAGGGAAGTGCCATGCAGCTCGTGGGGAAATGTCTCCTTAGACAGATAGAAGTCAGGACTCCTGGGTTCTCTCCCTGGCCTTGGGAGGGGAGTGGGGTCTAGTGGTTAGAGCGGGGGAGCCAGGACTCTCCTGGGTTCTCTCCCTGGCCCTGGGAGGGGAGTGGGGTCTAGTGGTTAGAGCGGGGGAGCCAGGACTCTCCTGGGTTCTCTCCCTGGCCCTGGGAGGGGAGTGGGGTCTAGTGGTTAGAGCGGGGGAGCCAGGACTCTCCTGGGTTCTCTCCCTGGCCCTGGGAGGGGAGTGGGGTCTAGTGGTTAGAGCGGGGGAGCCAGGACTCTCCTGGGTTCTCTCCCTGGCCCTGGGAGGGGAGTGGGTTTCTGTGGGTCAGAGCAGGACTCCTGGGTCCCATCCCTCGCTCCGTGCAGGCGGTGTCCTGGGGGCCTCACTCGGCTCCATGTCCCTCCCGTGCAGGTTTGTGGGGGGCGGCGGCGAGAGCTGCAGCCTCATCGCCGAGGGGCTCAGCACGGCCCTGCAGCTCTTCGACGACTTCAAGAAGATGAGGGAGCAGATGTGAGTGTGGGGCGGAGGGGGGGAGCCCGGGATGGCGGACGGGGGGTGTCCCTGCAGCGCGGGGGTGGGGGGAGGTTCCAGCTCTGGGGCTGGGGGCTCAGGGTCGCAGCCCTGGGGCGCTGGATGGGGTCGGGGGCTAGGCGCTCCGGCTGCATTCCCCAGCTCCCACCGTGCTGGGCTGCATGCTGGGAAGTGGAGGCTCCATTGCATCCTCCCCCCCCCGGCACCCCGTCTGTCTCTCCCTCTCCCCTCGCGCAGAGGCCAGACCCACAAGGTCTGCATCCTGATCTGCAACTCGCCCCCCTACCTGCTGCCGGCCGTGGAGAGCACCACCTACTCCGGCTACACCACCGAGAACCTGGTGCAGAAGATCGGAGAGGTGAGGGGGGGCCGGGAGCCTGGACACCTGGGTTCTCCCCAGCTCTGGGAGGGGAGTGGGGTCTAGTGCTTAGAGCATGGGGGGCTGGGAACCAGGACGCCTGGGTTCTCTCCCCATTCCTCGGGCTCCACTCACCCCGTCCCTCCCCTCCCCAGCGCGGGATCCACTTCTCCGTCGTGTCCCCCCGCAAGCTGCCGGCGCTCCGGGTGCTCTTCGACAAGGCCACGCCCGGCGGGATGCTGGAGGCCCAGCCCAAAGACTTCAGCCAGGATCCCCGGCACATGATCCTCATCCGCGGCATGGTGCTGCCGGGTAAGGGGGTGGGGGGCGATGGAGGGGGGCTCGGCCGGGGGAGGGCAGAGGAGACATCCTGGAGCTGCGGAGCCGTGAGCAGGACGCCCGGGCGGGAGGGGGCAGAGAGGAACCGTGAGGCCGACGAAAGGGGCAGCGTCCAGGAGCCGCAGCGAGGGTGGGGGAGAACCAGCAAATGGCAGCCCTGCGCGGGCAGCCGGTGTCTCCCGAGGGGCTTGGCAGCGGGCAGAGTGGGGGTGGCTGCGGGCGTGGGGCTGGGGGGTGCAATGGGACGGATCCAGCCTGGGAACCAGCCAGAGGAGGGTTCCCTGGGGCTGGCGCCGCTGCGATCGCGGGGCCCCGTCTGAGCTGGAAACTAGGAATCTATACGGCCCCAGAGGTCACACTAGGGTCATCCCTTCTCAGCAGAGGGTCAGAGGTCATGCTGGGGTCACCACACCTGCCAAAGGCTTAGAGGTCACAGCAGGGTCACCCCTTTCAGATGGGGGTGAGAGGTCATGCTGGGGGCCGTCCCTTCCCGTGGGAGGGGCAGAGGTCATGTCTGGGTCACCCCATCTACCAGGGGGTCAGAGGTCATGACAGGGTCACCCGTACCCAGCAGAGGGTCGGAGGTCGTGCTGGCGTCACCCCCTTCCGGCAAGGGGTCGGAGGTCATGCTGGTGTCACCCCCTTCCGGCAAGGGGTCAGAGGTCATGCTGGGGTCACCCCTCCCGGAAAGGGGTCAGAGGTCATGCTGGGGTCACCTCCTCCTGGCAGGGAGTCAGGTTCGCCTGAGGTCCCACCCAGGGGTCAAGGTACATTGGGTGGTGCCGGCCTCTCCTGGCTGCTGACCTGTCTCCCATCCCCCAGTAGGTGGCAGCGCAGCCTCTGGTGCCATCCAGCCCAAGCAGGTGGTGCCCCAACCGCAGCTCCCCACCGCGCCCCCGCAGCACCCGCCGGCCCCGCAGCAGCCCCTGCCGCCCGCCGCCCAGCCCTACCAGGTACGTCCCCCGGGGGGGTCCCAGCCCCGCCTCCCAGCCCTACCAGGTACGTCCCCCGGGGGGTCCCAGCCCCGCCTCCCAGCCCTACCAGGTACGTCCCCCGGGGGGGTCCCAGCCCTGCCGCCCGCCTCCCAGCCCTACCAGGTACGTCCCCCGGGGGGCTCCCAGCTCTGCCACCCGCCTCCCAGCCCTACCAGGTACGTCCCCCGGGGGGGTCCCAGCCCCGCCTCCCAGCCCTACCAGGTACGTCCCCCGGGGGGGTCCCAGCCCCGCCTCCCAGCCCTACCAGGTACGTCCCCCGGGGGGGTCCCAGCCCCGCCTCCCATCCCTACCAGGTACGTCCCTCGGGGGGGTCCCAGCCCCGCCTCCCAGCCCTACCAGGTACGTCCCCCGGGGGGGTCCCAGCCCCGCCTCCCAGCCCTACCAGGTACGTCCCTCGGGGGGGTCCCAGCCCTGCCGCCCGCCTCCCAGCCCTACCAGGTACATCCCCCGGGGGGGGTCCCAGCCCCGCCTCCCAGCCCTACCAGGTACATCCCCCGGGGGGGGTCCCAGCCCTGCCGCCCGCCTCCCAGCCCTACCAGGTACATCCCCCGGGGGGGTCCCAGCCCTGCCACCTGCCTCCCAGCCCTACCAGTCACGGCCCCCTGGTGGGTCCCAGCCCTGCCACTCGCCTCCCGGCCCTGCCAGGTACGCCCCCAGCCCGGCTGACCTTTGCTTCGCCCCACATGTCCCCCAGCCCAGCTCCCTCAACGCCGCCCAGGCTGCAGCGCAGTCTGCCGTGGAGGCCGCCAAGAACCAGAAAGCCAGCCTAGCCTCGCGCTGTGAGTGCCGGGGGAACCCGGGGAGGATGGGGGGTCTCACAATGGAGTGGGAGGTTGTGGGGCGGGTTCCTGGGGGTGAAGTCTCAAGGTGGGGCTTGTGGGGGTCAGGGCTGAGGGGAGGGGTCTCGAGAGGGCCTGGGGGGAGGGGAAGGGGCTGGGGGGGCGGGATCCTGACTGCTTTCCCCCTCTCCCCCGCAGTCACCCCGCTGAACGCCTTGCAGACGCCCTTCAGCCAGGCGCCCGCGCAGCCGCTCCCCGCCGGCTCTGTCCCGGCCATGGCCCCCAAGCTGCCGCCCTCCTCCCAACCCAGCCTGGTGTCCACCGTCACCACCGGCTCCAGCCTGCTGACCCAGCCGCCCGGCCAGCCCCCCCCGCAGCCCGGGGCCCCAGCCATGGTACGTGCAGCCCCGCGGGGCCTCTGGGAACTCTGCTCGCCAGCCACATTACCTGGTCGCTGCTAGTTTGTCTCTGACTGTGATGGGTCCCCCCCTGGGTGCCCCCTGGAACTGGGGTCCCCCCCCGAACCACCAGCCTGGGCTGCAAAGCCCTCCAAGCCAGCACTTCCCCGGCATTCGCACAGGTAGGGACCCACCCGGCGGCAGGCTCTCCACCCACCACTTCATCTTCCAGCGCTTGCCACGTCTGCGAGGAGTGTGCACTCGCCTCGTGCGCCGGTGCCGGCAGCTTGTCCCTCAGCCGTGTCTGTAGGGGAGCGGCTGTGGCGCCCACGTGACGTGGTATAAGGGGCGCCACCGGCTCCCCCCACCCTCACTTCCTTCTTGCCGGAAACGCCGGCAGCGGGGAAGGAGGATGAGGCTGGGGCGTGGAACGGACGTGAGCACCACATCTCGACGAACACCCGGTAGGGAACCGGGAACTGGCTTCTTCCCAGCCTGGGCCCCTGGAGCAGAACTGAGGGAGACTTTTCGAGTGATTCCTCACCGGACAGACTCGGCCCAAAACATCCCCTCATTCCGTGACTGTGGGGAATAAGGGGTGCCGGGGTGTCACCCCCAAAAGACCCTGCTGCCAGCCCACCCTTTAGTATCTAACCCTAAAGAGGAGTTAGCGGTCAGAGTGCTCCGATCCGCACGCCTGGTGTCACGGAGTGCGGGGGGGGGGTCCGGGCCCTGCACCCCCACTTCCTGCGATTCACCGGGACTCTCAGCCAATCAGCCGACAGGAACTGCCCCAAACCCAGAGCTTGTGGGTACAGAGAACCGGACCCCTCACTCAGGGCCATCTTGGGGGGTGGGGAGCCCAGACCCAGGTTCTGGGCCTCCCCCCGTCTCCCCAGCTCAAAACTGACACCCCCTCCAGCCACTCCTCTGGCCTTTGTCTCTTTCCGGGGCCAGGAGGCCACCCGATCCCTTTGTTCTCCAGCACCTTCAGTTGGCACCTTTCAGGGGAGGGGCCCAGACCATCAGGGGACAGGGTGTCGGCCCTTCTCTGTGCAAACACCATCACACGGGCCCTCCAGGGCTCTGTAACGATTGCACCCCCTCACCCCACCACCTAAGAAATGCAAAGGGGAAACTGAGGCACCCACACAGTATTCAGAGAAAACATTAAGAACAGTCCCCCTTGGTCGCACGTGGCTTCAGAGTCCGTCTAGCAGGCCCTTAGCCGCATCAGGGAGTTGGCCGGCTCGTCGAGTCCTTCTGGGACACAGCTGAGGCTTGGCCGGGGCGGTCAGTCCATCCGCTGGCGGAGCCGCCACTCCGGGGGTGAGCCGCAGGAGCGAAGACAAAACGGAGACGATGCAGCTGCCGTTTTATATCCTTGTAATGTGGCTTTTGTTTGCTCTGTCCCACACGAAAGCTTTGCAGGACGTGGCCTGGGCGAGGCGCCTGTGCCCAGGGGTGTCCCTGCATGTCCCCCTGACCCCTAGCGTAGCCCCCGGCTTCTCTCATGGGTTCATTGTGCGGCTGATGGGCCAGCAGGCCGGGCGGCGCCAAGGCCAGGCTGGGGGCGGCGCTCGGACACGCACGTGTATCGGTCGCCGTACGGTGAGACGTGCGAGTATCGTATTTCGCAGCTCGGCCCTTCCCCACTGATCTACCAGGGCGTATCTAGGGCGAGACTGTGCCCTTTTCTCATAGCGATAGGCACAGTATTATCAACGGTCAGCCATATTCCATACCGCGGCATGGCCTGTCCCCCCGGGGGCGCCGGCGCCCATCCGCCCCAGGGCGGGGACTGGCTGGCTCAGGGGGGTGGGGAATGGGGCCTGGGGCCTGTCCCCTCTAGGGGGCGCCGGCTCCCATTCGGCCCCAGGGCAGGGACTGGCTGGCTCAGAGGGGTGGGGAATGGGGCCTGGGGCCTGTCCCCTCTAGGGGGCGCCGGCTCCCATTCGGCCCCAGGGCAGGGACTGGCTCGCTCGGGGGGGCAGGGAGTGGGGCCTGGGGCCTGTCCCCTCCGGGGGCACCGGCTCCCATCCGCCCCAGGGCGGGGACTGGCTGGCTCAGGGGGGCGGGGGATGGGGGCCTGGGGCCTGTCTCCTCTGGGGGCGCCGGCTCCCATTGGGCCCCAGGGCAGGGACTGGCTGGCTCGGGGGGGCAGGGAATGGGGCAGGGGCCTGTCCCCTCCGGGGGCACCGGCTCCCATCCGCCCCAGGGCAGGGACTGGCTGGCTCGGGGGGGCAGGGAATGGGGCAGGGGCCTGTCCCCTCTAGGGGGCGCCGGCTCCCATCCAGCCCCAGGGCAGGGACTGGCTGGCTCAGGGGGGTGGGGAATGGGGCCTGGGGCCTGTCCCCTCTGGGGGCGCCGGCTCCCATTCGGCCCCAGGGCAGGGACTGGCTGGCTCAGGGGGGCAGGGACTGGCTGGCTCAGGGGGGCAGGGACAGGGCCCCTAGGGGACAGGCTGGTTCAGGGGGCACCTGGGCTGGGTCTGACCGTGCTCTCCCTCCCCCAGCCCAGCAGCGTGGCGCCCAGCAGTGTCAGCGTGACCCCCCCGGCGGCCCCCCAGCTGGGGGCGGCCCAGCTGTCGGGGGCCCAGCAGTCGGTCACCAACAAGGTGCTGGCCTGGAACGGGGTGCTGGAGTGGCAGGAGGTGAGAGCCCGCCCCCCGGGGGGGTGGGGGGGTGGGGGGGAGCCGTGACCCGGCCCCTCTGACCCCCCCCCCTTCCTCCCAATATCTGCAGAAGCCCAAACCGGCCTCGGTGGACTCCAGCACCAAACTGACCCGGTCGCTGCCCTGCCAGGTGTACGTCAACCCCGGGGAGAACCTGTGAGTGCCGGGGGGGGGGGGGGTTACGGTCGGGGCTGTGGGGGGGTAACCCCTGGGGGGGCCTTTTCCCATTCACTGACTGACTCCCCCCCCCCAGGAAAACGGATCAGTGGCCCCAGAAGTTGATCATGCAGCTCATCCCGCAGCAGTTGTTGGTAAGGGGGGGGCCGGGCTGGGTCTCTAACCCCCCCCCGCCGCTGGCCGTGGGGGGGCCGGGCTGGGTCTCTAACCCCCCCTCTCCCCGCAGACCACGCTGGGCCCCCTGTTCCGCAATTCCCGCATGGTGCAATTCCACTTCACCAACAAGGACCTGGAGTCGCTCAAGGGGCTTTACCGCATCATGGGCAACGGCTTCGTAAGGCTGGGACCCCCCCTGGGACCCCCCCCACCCCCACCCCGTCATGGGCAACGGCTTCGTAAGGCTGGGACCCCCCTGGGACCCCCCCACCTCCCCCGGGACCCCCCCACCCCGTCATGGGCAATGGCTTTGTAAGGCTGGGACCCCCCCACCGCGTCACAGGCGATGGCTTCGTAAGGCTGGGACCCCCCGGTGGGAGTCTGGCCGCTGGCACCTCACCACCCGCCCGGCCCCGGACCCCCCAGCACTGGGACGGGCCCCATGAGCATTTGTCCCCTTCTGCCCCCCCCAGCCCTACTTTTGGGGGTGGGGTCAGGCTGGGGGCGGGGTCTCTATGGGGGTGTGGCCTGACTCACTGCTGTGTGTCCTCCCTCCCCCCCACCATGCCCTGCGAGGGGGCGGGGCCTGTCCTGGAGGCGGGGTCTGACATGCCCCCCCAGGCGGGCTGCGAGGGGGCGGGGTCTGATGCGGCGCCCCCCCAGGCGGGCTGCGAGGGGGCGGGGCCTGTTCTGGAGGTGGGGTCTGACATGCCCCCCCAGGCGGGCTGCGAGGGGGCGGGGCCTGTCCAGGGGGCGGTCTGCAAGGGGGCGTGGCCTGTCCTGGGGGCGGGGTCTGACGCCCCCCCACCCCCCAGGCGGGCTGCGAGGGGGCGGGGTCTGATGCGGCGCCCCCCCAGGCGGGCTGTGAGGGGGCGGGGCCTGTCCTGGAGGCGGGGTCTGACATGCCCCCCCAGGCGGGCTGCGAGGGGGCGGGGCCTGTCCTGGAGGCGGGTTTTGACATGCCCCCCCGGGCGGGCTGCGAGGGGGCGTGGCCTGTCCAGGGGGCGGGGTCTGCCGCCCCCCCCCCCCCCCCCCAGGCGGGCTGCGTGCACTTCCCCCACACGGCGCCCTGTGAGGTCCGGGTGCTGATGCTGCTCTACTCGTCCAAGAAGAAAATCTTCATGGGGCTGATTCCCTACGACCAGAGCGGCTTCGTCAACGGCATCCGGCAGGTCATCACCAACCACAAGCAGGTGCAGCAGCAGAAGATCGAGCAGCAGCGCAGCGTAAGGGATCCCCTGAACCCCGACCCCCCCCGCCCTGTCCCCCCTGAACCCCAATCCCTGAACTCCACCCCGTCCCTCCCCCGATCCCTGACCCCTGCACCTGAACCCCCCGCCCCGACCCCTGCCCTGTCCCTGAACCCTGATACCGAGCCCTGACCCCAACCCCCCCGCCCCGACCCCTGCCCTCTCGCTGAACCTCGACCCCTGAACCCCGACCCCCCGCCCTGTCCCCCCGACCCTGAACCCCAATCCCGGAACTCCACCCCGTCCCTCCCCCGATCCCCGACCCCTGCCCTGTCCCTGAACCCTGATACTGAGCCCTGTCCCCTGACCCCAACCCCCCCGCCCCGACCCCTGCCCTGTCGCTGAACCTCGACCCCTGAACCCCGACCCCCTGCCCTGTCCCCCTGACCCTGAACCCCAATCCCGGAACTCCACCCCCTCCCGCCCCCGATCCCCGACCCCTGCCCTGTCGCTGAACCTCGACCCCTGAACCCCGACCCCCTGCCCTGTCCCCCCTCCCCTGATCCCCGACCCCTGCCCTGTCCCTGAACCCTGATACCGAGCCCTGACCCCAACCCCCCCGCCCCGACCCCTGCCCTCTCGCTGAACCTCGACCCCTGAACCCTGACCCCCTGCCCTGTCCCCCCGACCCTGAACCCCAATCCCTGAACTCCAACCCATCCCTCCCCGATCCCCGACCCCTGCCCTGTCCCCCCTGAACCCCAATCCCTGAACTCCACCCCATCCCTCCCCGACCCCTGCCCTGTCGCTGAACCCTGATACTGAGCCCTGTCCCCTGACCCCAACCCCCCCGACCCCTGCCCTGTCGCTGAACCTCGACCCCTGAACCCCGACCCCCCCGCCCTGTCCCCCCTGAACCCCAATCCCTGAACTCCACCCCGTCCCTCCCCCGATCCCTGACCCCTGCACCTGAACCCCCCGCCCCGACCCCTGCCGTCGCTGAACCTCGACCCCTGAACCCCGACCCCCTGCCCTGTCGCTGAACCCGAATACTGAGCCCTGCCTCCTGACCCTGAACCCCAATCCCTGAACACCGCCCCATCCCTCCCCCTGACCCCTGAACCTCACCCCCCACCCCTGAACCCTGCCCTGTCACTGAACCCCGATACTGAGCCCCGCCCCCTGACCCTGAATTTCATCCCATCCCGACCCCTGAACCTCGCCCCCTGACCCCCTCCTGAACCCTGCCCTGTCGCTGACCCTCGATACTGAGCCCTGTGCACCCAACCCTGAACTCCACCCTGTCCCTCCCCTGAACCCCTGCCCCAAACCCTGACCCTTGACCCCCCCGTCCAGCCTGGGGTGCCCCCTTCCTGACCCTGTGTCCCCTGAACCCCGACGCTCACCTGGCCTGGACCCAGCTTGCAGCACCCTGACCCACCAGGTCAAATCCAACCACGTGTCGGGGACCCCGGTGCCCACTCCCCTTCCAGGGCTTGGCCCCCCCCCCGGTGACCCCAGACACACCCTGGCCCCGACTCCTCAAGGCCAGGCTGGGGGCTGCACCCCGACCACCCCTCCCCCAGCAACTGGGGGGCTGGGGGGGGGCTGTCTGGGGCCATGGGCGTGTAGGGGGGCGGCTGATGGTGATGGGGGTGGTTGGGGGGCAGGAGGGTCCTGCCTGCTGACAGCCTGAGTCCGGGTGGGGTGTGGGGGTGCAGCCCCCCCCTGCCGGTCTCACCTGTTCTCCCCCCCCCCCAGATGGCCGGCCAGCAGGTGAGCCCCGCCATGGCCCCGGTCCCCATCATGGACGACCAGCAGCGGCAGCAAAGTCTGGTGAGTTTCTGTGTGTGGGGGGGGTCCTCTCTGTAGCCCCCCCCTGCTGGGGGATCTCCCCATGGATGGGACCCTGGGGGAGGGGCTGGGGGGGTTGCTCAGCCCTAGTGTGTGGCAGGAGGGGGGAGGACTCAGAGCCTCTGGGGGGGCTGGGAATTGGCTGACCCCTCCCCCCGCTCTCAGTTGCAGCTCCGGGTGCAGCAGCAGCAGGCGGCAGCCACGCAGCAGCAGGCGGCCCCAGCTGCCCCCCAGCCCCCCCCGGCCCCTGGCCCCCCCCAGGCTGGGCCGCAGGCCACGCAGGGGGGGGCCCTGCTGCGACCCCAGAACCCCGGCGCCAACCCCCAGCTCCGCAGCCTCCTGCTCAGCCAGCAGCCGGTGAGTAACCCCCCTGCCCCCACCCGGCAGCCCCCCCCGGCCCATAGCACCCGCCTGCTCCCTGCCAGCCCCCTACTCAGCCAGCAGCTGGTAACCCCCCCCCCTGCAGAGCCCATACCACTGACACCCCCCCCCCCCCGTGCACCCCCATAGCACCTGCCCCTGCAGCCCCCTGATGCTGCCGGCATCCGGCTGTGGGAGCCAGGTCCCCCGTGACTCCCCTGCTCAGGGGTCCCCCTTCCCCTTTCCCGGGTGGGTGGGTGGGGGCACCCAGAGAGCAGAGGGAGTGTGGGGGGGGCGGCTCAGCTCCCCCCTAACAACCCCCCCTGGTTTGTTCACAGCCCCAGACTGGAGTCCCGCAGTCCCAGCAGCCCTTGCACCACCTGCAGCAGGCGTCCCAGGGGCTGCTGCCCCATCAGGCCATGGGGCAGCCTATGGGGCAGCCGCCGCTGCAGCTCCCTGGCCAGCCGCTCATGCACCAGGCGCCCGGGCAGCAATGGCCAGGCCAGATGGCCCCGCGGGCCCCACTGCCAGGTAAGGGGGGGAGGGGACACAAGATCTGAACACCCCCCCGTCCCAGTGCCCCCCATCCTGCCCCACCCCCTCAGCGTCTCTCTCCTCTCCCCAGGTCAGATGCTGATGCCCCCGGGGCCCCGCGGCCCCGGCCCCCAGCCCGGCCTGCAGCCACCCAGCGTCATGGAAGACGACATCCTCATGGACCTGATCTGAGAGCAGCGCCCCCTGTGTGTGTGGGGGTGTCTGCACCTGTCAATAAACCTCCTGCTGTCCCCACCCCCCTCCGCTGCCTGTGCTGTACCCCCTCCCCCACCCCCGCTTCCAGGGATGGAACCCCGGAGTCCGGGCTCCCTGCCCCTCCTTGAGGGGTTTGGCTGGTGCTCGGAGACCTGCGTCCAGCCCCCTTCACCCCTGCAGGGACGGCATCGAATCAGGCCACGCCCCCAGGACAGGCTCCACCCCCTTGCAGGGCACAGCAGGGACTGAGGCCACACCTCCAGAGAGACTCCGCCCCCAAAGGTGGGGGGCAAATGCTCAGGGACCCCATCTGGGTGGTTCTGGGCTAGGAGGGTGGAGCGGTGCCTGTGGCCAGACTCCCGGGGGGGGGGACAGCGCTCGTATGTAGCTGTGGCCCACGATGCAAGAGGGGGTGTCTTGGAGTGGGGGGGGGTCTGGGCCCTGCACCCCCCCCCCCACTTCCTGCGATGCACCGGGACTCTCAGCCGGCCGGTAGCAGAAGGTTTATTAGCCGACAGGAACAACCCAAACCAGAGCTTGTGGGTACAGGAAACAGGACCCCCCCTTTTTAGGTTAGGTCCATGGGGGGGGCCATTGGGAAGCCCTGTCAGGGCAGCCCCCCCCCCCTCGGGATCTCAGGTACAACCCCCTCCCCAGTGCAGCCAGTCCCAGCAAACCTCCCCTGCAGCCTCCCCCCCCTCACTGCTCCCCCTCTCCCCATTCACTCACCACGGGAAGAACATTCCCACGGGGTGTGTGTGTGTGTGGGGGGGGGGGGTCATAGCAGGAGAAATCCCTGTGCCCAACTGTGAGGAAGTGGGACTGTTCGCACTGGGGGCTGGGAATGCTGCGTGCAGGACTCTCAGCCAGCCAGTAAAGCAGCAGGTTTATTTAGACGCCAGGAACACACTCCAGGACAGGGTCTTGCAGGCACAGATACCAGGATCCCCCCGGTTAGGTCCATCTTGGGGCCCCTTCCGGAGTCAGGATAAAACCCCTGAGGTCTCCTACCTGCAGCTGGCCGTCCGCATGCAGGGCTACGCCAGCAAGTGGGCAGATGGGGCCCAGATGAAGGGGGACCTGGTTAAACTGCTGGTACTGGAGCAGCTGTATGAGCGGTGCCCATCCCACCTGAGGCTGTGGTTAAGGGACCAAAAGCCGGAGAACCCGCGCCAGGCAGGGCGGCTGGCCGATGACTATGTGAAGAGCCGGTCGGGGGGTGGCAGGGAGGAGCCCCAAAGGAACAGGCCCGTCGCGACGCAGAGAGAGAGTCATCCTGAGACCACCCAAAAGGGGAATCGGGAGAGCCCCCGCCCAAAGGGAACGGCCAGCGCCAGGGACAACCGACCGGTTCGAGGGGACCAACGGGACATGCGCTGCTATCACTGTGGCCAGAGGGGCCACATACGGTCCCAGTGCCCCAAACCCCTGGACAAACTGAGCAGACCAACCCCACACCGGCTTAACTGGGTAGAGACCCAGTCGGGTGAGGGGCAGCGTTCGCAGGAAAGGGGGGCTGGCCGCGTACCCCCTGCGAAGGAGGGAGGGGGGCCCCAGGTCAACCCCTCTGAGGGGCTGGATGCTCCCCGCCCTGAGTTTGGGGTTTACAGGGTGGGCACAGGGCTGCCCCCTCCGGAGCGAGTGCCTTGTTCCCCTGGAGGTAGACGGGAAGGAGGTCACTGGGTACTGGGACACGGGCGCAGAGGTGACGCTGGCCCGGCCCGAGGTGGTGGGCCCAGATCGGATGGTGCCCAACACCTACCTGATCCTGAGGGGTGTGATCGGGACCCCACTCAGGGTGCCTGTGGCGAGGGTACACCTGAAGTGGGGGGACAAGGAGGGCCCCAAGGACGTGGGGGTGCACCCACATTTGCCCACGGAGGTGTTAATGGGGGGGGATCTTGAGGACTGGCCCAGTAACACCCGGGGTGCCCCGGCCGTGAACCGTAGTCAGTCGGTGCAGGGCTCTGCACCCTGACACCGGGGAAGGCACTCTTCCCGGGGCACCGGCCCCTGACCCGGTGGGGAGGGAACGCCCAGGGACGGGGCCCAGAGAGGCTGTGGCCCCAGACCCAGCCGGTGAGAGAGAGCAGATCCCCGCCCCTGTCCCAGCGGCTGAGTACCAGGCCGCGGTGCGGGAAGACCCCTCCCTGCGGAGGATAGGGGACCTGGCCAGCCTCGGGGGGGGACAGACCATGGGACGAGGTGGCCGGAAAAGGTTCCTGGGGGAGAAGGGGCTCCTGTACCGAGAATGGGCTCCCCCAGGGAAGATGGAGTCAGGGGGGATCAGGAGGCAGCTGGTGGTACCCCAGGAGTATCGCCGCCAGCTGCTGTGCCGGGCCCATGACATTCCCCCCTCAGGGCACCCGGGAGCCTGGCGTACCCAGCAGCGGCTGCTGCAGAACTATTACTGGCCTGGGGTCTTTGCCCATGTCCGGCAGCACTGCCGCTCCTGTGCCCCCTGCCAGAGGGGGAGGAAGGCCCGGGACAGGGGGAAGATGGCTGTAAGGCCCGGGCCCCGCCCCGAGGAGCCTGTCCAGAGGGGGGCCAGGGTCAGAAGGGGGGCTCTGAACCGAGAGAGCCCAAATCCCAGCCCCCCAGACTGGAACGTGGGGAGAAGGCCCCAGCCCCGCGTGCACCCCAGGGGTACTGGGGCGGGGAAAGGGCACGGGCGGCATAAGCTTCCCCCCTGCAACCTGCAAGTGCCCTCGAGCCCCCCCGACCTACAGGGGGGCAGGAAACTGGAATGACCTGGGGTGACTCTCCCCCCAGATCGGGGGGGACCCTGGGGCAGCCAAGGGAATGTCGGTGGGTTCGAACTTCCCCAGGTCACTGGCTGGAGTGACCCCGCTCAGTTCGGTCTCGAAGGGGGGGGGAGGTGTGAGGAAGTGGGACTGGTCGCACTGGGGGCTGGGAGTGCTGGGTGCAGGGCCTCTGGGTATCTAGCAAAGCAGAAGGCCGAATGCCTGACACTCTGTCTCCTAGCAACGGATGGCCGGGCCCCTCCCTGCAAAGGTGCATCTAAAGGTGTTGGAGACAAAGGGGTCAGGTGACCTCCTGGCCCGGGAAAGAGGCGGAGGAGAGAGGAGGGGCCGGAGGGGGTGGGGCAGACTGGACTTGGCTGGGGATAGAGGGGAAGCAGGGAGAGAGGGTCTGATCCCCGAGGGGGGCTGTGGGGCCCCCAGATGGACCTGGTATCTGTGCCTGCAAGACCCTGTCCTGGACTGTGTTCCTGTCGTCTAAATAAACCTTCTGCTTTACTGGCTGGCTGAGTCCTGGTGAATCGCAGGCAGCCCGGGGGTGCAGGGCCCTGACTCCCCTACACTCCGTGACACCAACTCCCAAGAGCCAGGTCCTTTTCCACCCCCAGCAGGGGGCAAAGCCCACAGGGAAACTGAGGCACAGAACAGCCTCCATCTCCCCCCCACAGACACCAGGAGGCAGGGTCACTGCTCTCTCTTTATTGCGGTGCTGCCGCAGGGGCCGGGCCCGGCTCAGCCCTCGGAGAACTGGCGGTACAGCGCCTCCTGGCGGGCGTCGGCGAAGCGCGGCACAAAGTGAACGCGCAGGATCTGGGCAAAGCCCTCGCTCAGTGACGGCTCCACAAACTTACTCCTGGGGGAGAGAGGGAGGCAAGGGGTTAACAGGGGGAATCTCCCCCCCACACGCCCACGCCCCCCCCCCACACACACACTCACTTGTAGCTGTTCAGCACAATGTCGGTGACAGAGACGTGGCCTGAGGCCGTCAGGTCCCGGAACTGGAACCAGAAACAGAAACGAGCTCCTGTCACCGGGGCCAGGGACTGGCTGGCTCAGGGGGGCGGGGAATGGGGCAGGGGCCTGTCCCCTCTAGGGGGCGCCGGCTCCCATCCAGCCCCAGGGCAGGGACTGGCTGGCTCAGGGGGGCAGGGGCCTGGCTCCAGGGGGCTCCATCTCCCTCTGGCTGGCTCGGGGGGGCGGGGAATGGGGCAGGGGCCTGTCCCCTCTAGGGGGCGCCGGCTCCCATCCAGCCCCAGGGCAGGGACTGGCTGACTTGGGGGGGCAGGGAATGGGGCAGGGGCCTGTCCCCTCTAGGGGGCGCCGGCTCCCACCCGGCCCCAGGGCAGGGACTGGCTGGCTTGGGGGGGCAGGGAATGGGGCAGGGGCCTGTCCCCTCTAGGGGGCGCCGGCTCCCACCCAGCCCCAGGGCAGGGACTGGCTGGCTCAGGGGGCGGGGAATGGGGCAGGGGCCTGTCCCCTCTAGGGGGCGCCGGCTCCCATCCGGCCCCGGGGCAGGGAATGGGGCCCGGGGGGCGCTGCTCACCCGGTTGTTGTGCTTGGCCTGCTCCAGGGTGGCAGTGAAGAGGAAGCAGCGGCAGGGGACCCCGGCGTCCTGGGCACATTCAATGTACCTGAGAGGGAGGCAGAAGAGATGGGGGGAGGGGAAGACAGGAGTCCTCCCCCCCACCAGTGGGGCCCCCACTTACCTGCGGCGAGACTCGGGGTCTGGGTTGGTGTTGTCCACGGCTGCGCTCTTCCCCTCGCGCAGTGCCGCTGCCACCAGCGCCACGCACTTCTGCCAGGAGCCCAGCGTGTCCTGGGGGGAGGGGGGAGGTTAATGGGGGGAGCCCAGCCCCCGCCAGTGGGGGGGTGCAGCCCCTCGGCCCCCCCTTACCCGGTTGGCGTAGGCGTAGCCGGCCGGCACCAGCTGGCTCTTCAGGAAGGTCGACTTGCCTGCTGCGGGGGGGAGAAGAGGGGGGGAGTCAGTGCTGGGGGGCAGGGAGGGGGATTGGGGGGCACACGGGGGGCGTCAGACTCACCTGCAGGGAAGCCCACGGCCACCACCAGCTCGGGCGTGGGGGACACCAGGGCAGCGTCGGGGGGGTCGTAGAGGGGCCCCTGGGGGTCCAGCTCCCGCTGCAGGGAGAGATGGGGGGGTTAGACAGACCCAGCAGCGGGGGGAGGGGAGCCCCATGGGGTGTGATCAGAGCCGGGGGGGGCACTCACCGGGTCGAAGGGGGGCAGCTGGTAGGGGGCAGGTGCCCAGCCCAGGAAAAACTCCTCGGGGGTGTAGAACGGCAACGTGGCGTTCAGGGCAAACTGGGGGGGCAGGAGAGACCGTCAAGGGGGGCAGAGAGGGGCTGGGGGCGGGGAAGGGGGATGTGGCAGAGGGCACTAGAGTGTGGTGGGGGGACAACGGGGTGAGGGGAGATTGGGGATATGGTGGGGGGGGCCGGCAGGGGGAGCTGGGGGGCCGGCAGGGGGTGGGGGGAGCTGGGGATATGGTGGGGGGGCCGGCAGGGGGTGGGGGGAGCTGGGGGATGGGGATATGGTGGGGGGGGCCGGCAGGGGGTGGGGGGAGCAGGGGAATGGGGATATGGTGGGGGGGCCAGCAGGGGGTGGGGGGAGCTGGGGGATGGGGATATGGTGAGGGGGCCGGCAGGGGGTGGGGGGAGCAGGGGGATGGGGATATGGTGGGGGGGCCGGCAGGGGGTGGGGGGAGCAGGGGGATGGGGATATGGTGGGGGGGGGCCAGCAGGGGGTAGGGGGAGCAGGGGGATGGGGATATGGTGGGGGGGCCGGCAGGGGGTGGTGGGAGCTGGGGGATGGGGATATGGTGGGGGGGCCGGCAGGGGGTGGGGGGAGCTGGGGATATGGTGGGGGGGCCGGCAGGGGGTGGGGGGAGCTGGGGGGCCAGCAGGGGGTACCAGACGGTCACTGCAGGAGAAATCCTTCTTCTTGTGCCCAGGAGCCCAGTTGGGGGGACGCCCGGCCGCGTCTGAAAGAGAACCGGGGGGCAGGGGGGGTTAGAGGGGAGATCAGCCCTGCTGCCCACCCAGCCCCCACGGCCAAGACATGGGGCTGACAGTGGAAACCCCCCCACACACACACTGCCCCCAAACCACTGCCGGGGGTGTGACGAAGCAGGGGATTATCCTAGTGGTGTGCGCGCCTCAGTTTCCCTGTGCACTGGGTGTGTAACGGGGGGCGGCAGAGGGGGGGTCGTTGCTGCCGGGGGCCACGTGTGACCTCACCCAGCAGCTGGGACCCCCACGACGACCTGGAGACGGGGACCCAGCGACCGGTGCCCGGGAGTCCCCCGCAGCCGGGTCGGGCCGGGGGCCCTGCAGGCTGGACCTGAAGACAAAGGGCCGTGTGGGGCCTGTGGCGGGGGGGATACGGGGCCTGGCTGGAAGGAAGGGGGCTGGGGGGGGGGAAATCAGGGCCCAGCAGGAAGGGGGGGCTATGGGGGGGAGATATGGGGCCCAGCTGGAGGGAAGGGGGCTGGGGGGAGGGGATAGAGGGGCCCAGATGGAGGGAAGGGGACTGGGGGCGGGATGGGCCCAGCTGGAGGGAAGGGGGCTGTGGGGGGGGGTGGGCCCAGCTGGAGGGAAGGGGACTGGGGGGGGGATATGGAGCCTGTGGCTGGACCAGCGGCCCCAGGACGCAGTGGGGCCCATGGCAGGTCCCCCAAGACACAGCGCCCCTCCCCCACTCACCTCCCACGTAGAGGCTGCTCTGCAGGGCCACAGACACGGCGCCGTTTGCCTGGGGAGATGGGGGGGGTCAGACCCGTGGGGGGGAGGGGCTGGCTGAGGCCCCGCCCCCTGCCCCACCCCCTCCCCAGGCCCAATGACAGCAATTGCGGCCCCCAGGGACCCACAGCCACTTGGGCGGGGCTGGGGCTGCGTCTGCGCTGGCGCCCAGGGCGCCTCCCTCTGCCCACCTGGGCTGTCAACCCTCTAAGGGCACAAACCCCAAGCCTCTCGTCCCCCCCGCCCTTCCCTGAGACCCCGCCCCATGCCCCGCCCCTTCCCTGAGACCCCGCCCCTTCCCCGAGACCATGCCCAAGATCCCGCCCCTGCCCCACCCCTGCCCTGAGACCACGCCCCATGCCCCGCCCCTTCCCCGAGACCACGCCCTTGCCCCCACCCCTAGCCTGAGACCACGCCCACAGGCACCACCCCTGCAGCTCCCATTGGCAGCAGTTCCTGGCCAATGGGAGCTGCGGAGTCGGGGCTTGGTGTGGAGTAAGAGCGGACAGGGCTCCACCTTAGCTCTGCTGCAAGGGGGCCCCAGGCCCTTTTCAATCACCTGGGGCCCTGGGCAAATACCCCCCTTTGCCCCCCCCACTGGCGGGCCTGCCCCCCAACCCCCCTCCGCCGGTACCTTCTCACACAGATACTCCCACATGCCCAGCAGTGGTTTACGGTAGATCCCGGTTCCAGTCGCCACAAACACCTGGGGGGCAGAATGGGGTGGGGGGGGTGTCACATTCTGGGACAGGCGTGGATGCCCCCCCACTGCTCCCCCCATCCTGACTATCCTGAGACAGGAACAGAGTCCCCAGCTGTCACCCCTCCCCATCGCGGGGGGTCACCCAAGGCATGGAGCGGCAGTTGAGTGGGACCCTCCACAGGGGTTACGGGGGGGGGGGGAGGTCCCCAGCCCTGCTTAGAGATTTTCCTTTGCCCCCAACCCCCCATCAACACCAGGAGGGGCCCCAGGATTCGGCGCCTGCAGCCCCCCTACCTGCACAGGAACCCCCAGTCGCTCCACCACGGCCTCCGCCTTCGCCTTGAAGACCTCGGGGCGCAACCGCCCCCGGCTGATCCCCAGCTGGTTGGTGAAGACCACGATCTGGGGGGTAGGGGACACACAGGTCAGGGGACAGTCAGAGTGGGGGGGTTCCGGGGGGAAGGGGGAAAACAAACCTTGTACCCCTCGTTCCGCAGCTGCTTCAGCTTCCGGGGCACCTCGGGGTACAAAATCCTGGGGGGGGAGACACAGGGGTTACCCCAAAAACCCTCCAATTCCCCACCCACACCTCCTATGACTTCCCCCAGCCCTGCTGGTGCCCCTCACTCCCGACCCGCAGCCCCTGCTAGCCTGGCCCTGCCCCCCAGCCCTGCTGGTTCCCCTCACTCCCGACCCACAGCCCCTGCTCGCCCAGCCTGGGCTCCCCCCAGCTCTGCCGGTGCCCCTCACTCCCACCCCAGTCCTGCCCCTGCTAGCCCAGCCCTGCCCCACCCCAGTCCTGCCCCTCAGCCCCGACCCGCAGCCCCCTGCCAGCCCAGCCCTGCCCCCCAGCCCTGCCGGTGCCCCTCACTCCCGACCTGCAGCCCTTACGCTCACCTCCAGTCATCGGGGCTGGTGGGAAAAACCTTCCCAGACTTAGTCGTGATGATGGTTCCATCCAGGTCAAACCCAGCGACCTGCAGAGACAGCGAGGGGACCCGTCCCCCCCGTCAGAGGAATGGACCCACCTGCCACCCCCCTGTTACCGCAATGGATCCATTCGTGCCCCCGCCCCCCCATCAGAGCAATGGATCCTCCCAGTGCTCTGCCACCCCCCCAATAATAGACCCATTTGCTGTCCCCCCGTCACATCAATGGACCCATCTGCCCCCTCCCCCCATCAAAGCAATGGACCCTCCTGCTCTGGGCCTGGCTGCCCCAGACAGTGGTGGGCAGTTCCCCAGGCTAAGTCCTGCCAGCAGGTACCTTGGCGCTGGGCACCACACCCTGCTTGGTGAAGACCAGCAGCTTGCCATGCTCCTCCCAGGAGTCCCTGGGGTGGGGGGGCAGCCCCGAGAGCTCCCCCTGGGGCAGGCGGGGTGCCCCACCCTTTGCCCGCTCAGCGCTGGCTGCTGTCTCCTGCAGCTGGTGCAGCTTCGCGGCAACGGCAGAGTCCTCCTCCTCCTCTTCCTCCTCAGGGGGGCTGGGGGCCTTCGGCCTCTTGGGGGGCCGCCCCTCATCGCCCTCCCCTGGCAGGTGGCGCTTGGGGCTGAAGAAATCCAGCAGGCTCCGGTGGGGGGACTGGGGGGCCGGCAGGAAGCGCAGGGTGTAGGGGTAGCGCCCGTTCACCAGCCACAGCGTCTGCCCCTCCTGCAGCGTGCTGCTGTCGCCCGGCTGCAGCTGCAGCTCCTCCACCGACGTGGGGTTCACACCCCGCTGCAAAACAGGGGGGGCTGAGTGCAGGAGGGGTCTCCCAAGAACCACCCCGGCACCCCACCCCAGAGGGGCTGCATCTCCGCACCGGGCTTGGGTCCCCCGGGTACCCAGCCCCCTGTGCCCCACCCCAGAGGGGCTGCATCTCCACACCGGGCTTGGGTCCCCCGGGTACCCAGCCCCCTGTGCCCCACCCCAGAGGGGCTGCATCTCCACACTGGGTGAGGGGTCCCCGTGTACCCAGCCCCCGCACAGCTTCCCCCTCACCTGGGTGACTCTCACAGCTCGGTGTTTGTAGTCAGCCAGTAACTCCACTGCAAAAGGAGAGGGGGGAGATGAGTGAAGGAGAAACTGGGGCCCCCCCTTTGC
Organism: Mauremys mutica; assembly: GCF_020497125.1. Classification (NCBI taxonomy): domain Eukaryota; kingdom Metazoa; phylum Chordata; order Testudines; family Geoemydidae; genus Mauremys; species Mauremys mutica. The sequence goes on along the minus strand of NC_059086.1, from coordinate 36,611,289 downwards.
CCCCTCCCCCGCCCAGTGACGCAGGCAGGGCCCTGTCCTGGCAGAGCCCGTGGGGGTGGCTGGTCGGGGGGAGCTGGTTTGGGGGGCACCGGGTCCCACCTTGCGTCCGGGAGCATTTCTTATCCGCCACACGCGTGCGGGGCCCCCTGCCCAGCACCACGGGGACCCCGTCGGGCAGGGCCACGGGCTCGTGCCGCCCGTCCCCGCTCACCAGCGAGCACTGCATGGCGCCAGCACCTGGCACGGGACACAAGGGGGAGGGAGTCAGGCTCGGCTGCCCCCACCCCCCACATCTCCCCCCCCGGGCTGCGCCCCCCCCCACGTCTCCCCCCCGCGCATCTCCCCCCCCGGGCTGCGCCCCCCCCGCACATCTCCCCCCCCGCTGCACCCCCCGGGCTGCGTCCCGCACCCACATCGCCCCCCCCGGGATGCCCCCCCGCACGTCTCCCCCCCGCCCATCTCCCCCCCCCGGGCTGCGCCCCCCCCACGCGCCCCCCGGGCTGCGCCCCCCCGCACATCTCCCCCCCCCGGTGCACCCCCCGGGCTGCCCCCCCGCACCCACATCTCCCCCCCCGGGCTGCGCCCCCCCCACGTCTCCCCCCCGCCCATATCCCCCCCCCGCGCCGCCCGGGCTGCGCCCCCCCGCACATCTCCCCCCCCAGGGCTGCGCCCCCTCCCCCCATCACCCCCCCGCGCTGCGCCCCCCCACGTCTCCGGCTGCGCCCCCCCCCCACATCGCCCCCCCCGGGCTGCGCCCCCCGGTGTCCCCCCTTTCCCGTCCCCCCCGGAAGTGGCCCCTAACCGCACCCAGGGAAGGGGGCGGCCCCTGTTTCCAGGGGAACCGCGCGGTCGGGGGGGGAGGGGGCGGTCCGGATCCCCGGCCCGGGACCGTCTCAAAATCCTCGGGAACTTCCGGCAGAAGCGGCACTTCCGGCGGGAGCAACCGCCATTGCCGCCCGGCGCCGCGCGCGGGGCCTCGCGCCGCGGGTTCCGGGGTAACTTTGGTTCCTAGGCCGGGGAGGGGGCGGGGCTCCTCAGACGGGGGCGGGGCCGCCCCATCCACCCCACGTGACCCGCCCCCAAAAGGTGCCCAGGCCCCAGGGAGGATGGGAGCCCTGGGGGCAGGTTTTAGGGGTACAGGGGTGGGGGCGGTAGAGTTGCAGGGTTCAGGGGTGCACATTTCGGGGTGCAGGCTTGGGGGAAGCAGTTTGAAGGAGGTTGGGATCTGGGGGTGCAACTTTTGGTTACAGGTTTGGGGGGCTGCTGTTCAGGGGGCTCTGATTTGGGTGAGCTGTTTTTTTGGGGGGGGTGCAGCTTGAGGTGCTAGGTCATGGGGTGCAGTATGGGGGGGTCCCACACGCCCCCCCCCCCGGCATTTCGCCACCCGGAAGATCCCTTTGGGCCGCCGTGTCCAGGGGACGGACCCAGCAGCGGGGGCAGGAGTCTGTCGAGTTTGAGGGGGGACAAGGGGTAAAGCCAGCAGGGTGCAGAGGGGAGACACCGGGAGCCCCAGCTACAGCGTCACCCCCCGTGTCCCCCAGCACCGCAGCTCTGCCCATCACCCCATGGGGAGAGAATGGGGGCCCCTGGCATGGGGGAATGGGGGGCACACAGAGCCCTGGGCATAGCGGGGGGAGGATGGGGGAACCCAGCATGGGGGGCACAGAGCCCCAGGCGTGGGGGGAGGATGGGGGAACCGGGGATGGGGGGCACAGAGCCCCAGGCGTGGGGGGATGGGGGAACCGGGGAGGGTGCACACAGAGCCCCAGGCGTGGGGGGAATGGGGGAACCGGGGATGGGGGACACAGAGCCCCAGGCGTGGGGGGAGGATGGGGGAACCGGGGATGGGGGGCACAGAGCCCCAGGCGTGGGGGGAGGATGGGGGAACCGGGGATGGGGGGCACAGAGCCCCAGGCGTGGGGGGATGGGGGAACAGGGGAAGGCGGACACAGAGCCCCAGGCATGGGGGGAGGATGGGGGAACCGGGGATGGGGGGCACAGAGCCCCAGGCGTGGGGGGATGGGGGAACCGGGGATGGGGGGCACAGAGCCCCAGGCGTGGGGGGAGGATGGGGGAACCGGGGATGGGGGGCACAGAGCCCCAGGCGTGGGAGGATGGGGGAACCGGGGATGGGGGGCACAGAGCCCCAGGCGTCGGGGGAGGATGGGGGATCCTGGGATGGGGGACACAGAGCCCCAGGCGTGGGGGGATGGGGGAACCGGGGATGGGGGGCACAGAGCCCCAGGCGTGGGGGGATGGGGGAACCCGGCATCGGGGGCAGACCTGGTCCCTGGCACCAGGGAGGGATTAAGGGGGTTCAGGGAGTCCCTGGGGAAGAGGGGGGGCGGGAGGGGGCACCCAGAGAGTTGGGGGGATGAGCTCAGGCAACAGAACCGCCGATGCACCTGCCCCCCCCAGTTTAGGGGGCAGATCTAGGGGTCCAGTATTTAGGGGGCAGCTTTGGGGGTGTTGGTTTGGGGGGCAGGTCTAGAGGTGCCTGTTGTGGGGAAAGGGGCAGACAGGAAATCTGGGGGGACGGGGAGTCGGTTCTGGAGAGGATCCCCCCCCCTCCATGCATATTTGGACTCCTGGGTTCCTGGCCCTGCGGGGGGGGGGGACAGGGACGGGACATTCCTCCTTAGTCCCTCTGCTGTGTGCGGGGGAGGGGCATGGAACGGGGGTCCCCAGGTATCCCCCCTGCAATGCCCCTGATACCCCACCCCACTCAACCTGAGCTGGCCCGTTCCCCACATCCACCTCCCCTCCCGCCCTGCCCCCGGTTCCCCCCACCCCCCACACCCCCTCCCACCCCCCCGCCCTGCCCCGGCTCTCACTTTCCACAATGATCCGTTTTTATTTAATACAATAACAATAATTAATGTAACAAATTAACTAAGAGCAAACTAAGATCTCTCTCCCCCGCCCCCCACGAGTCTGTGGCATCCGGACACCTGGGTTCACAGCGGGGGGCTCCTGAACTCCAGCCCCCCAGGACAGTCCATGGTGCCCGGACACCTGGGTTCGCAGCAGGGTGTGGGGGGGAAGCCATGGTGCCTGGATGCCTGGGTTCACAGTGGGGTGTGGGGGGAGTCCATGGTGCCTGGATGCCTGGGTTCACAGTGGGGTGTGGGGGGAGTCCATGGTGCCTGGATGCCTGGGTTCACAGTGGGGTGTGGGGGGAGTCCATGGTGCCCGGACGCCTGGGTTCGCAGCAGGGTGTGGGGGGAAGTCCATGGTGCCCCGATCCCTGGGTTTGCAGCGGTGGGTGTCGTAGACTCCAGCCCCCCACAAGTCTGTGGTGCCCGGACACCTGGGTTCACAGCCGGGGGCTCCTGAACTCCAGTCCCCCAGGACAGTCCATGGTGCCCAGACACCTGGGTTCGCAGCGGGGTGTGGGGGGGAGTCCATGGTGCCCAGACACCTGGGTTCGCAGCGGGGTGTGTGGGGGAGTCCATGGTGCCCCGATCCCTGGCTTCACAGCGGGGTGTGGGGGGGAGTCCATGGTGCCCGGACGCCTGGGTTCGCAGCAGGGTGTGGGGGGGGGAGTCCATGGTGCCCGGACGCCTGGGTTCGCAGCAGGGTGTGGCGGGGAGTCCATGGTGCCCGGACGCCTGGGTTCGCAGCAGGGTGTGGGGGGGGGGAGTCCATGGTGCCCGATCCCTGGGTTCACAGCGGGGTGTGTGGGGGAGTCCATGGTGCCCGGACGCCTGGGTTCGCAGCAGGGTGTGGAGGGGAGTCCATGGTGCCCGGACGCCTGGGTTCACAGCGGGGTGTGTGGGGGAGTCCATGGTGCCCGGACGCCTGGGTTCGCAGCAGGGTGTGGAGGGAAGTCCATGGTGCCCCGATCCCTGGGTTTGCAGCGGTGGGTGTCGTAGACTCCAGCCCCCCAGGACAGTCTGTGGTGCCCGGACACCTGGGTTCGCAGCTGGGTGTTGATTCTCCGCAGCCGACGCCCTCCCTCGCTGGGGTTGAGGAGGGTCAGTCTGGGGGCGACAGAGCAATGGGGGGTGGTTAGTGCTGGGGAGCAGGGGGCACTAGGGGGGACACATGGGCAGGGGAGTGGATTGGGGGGGGTCACTCACCCTTTTTGAGCGTGGGGGGGGCAGGGCGGTTCTTCCCCAGGTCGCTCTGAGCCAGGGTGTCCATCATCCAGCAGAGGGCGCTGGTGAACTTCTCCATCTGCGGGAGGGGGGGGGAGAGCGGGGCAGGCGCTGAGGACCCCGCAGCCCCTCCCCCCAGGGTCCCCCCCACCTCAGCCATTCCCCCCCCAGACCCCTCAGCCCCCCTCTGCCACTCCCCATTGCCCCTCCTGACCCCCCCCCGCCTCAGCCATGCCCCAAGATACCCCCGTCTTTGTACCCCACGTGTCCCCCCATCTCCTGTCCTTCGTCCCCCGCCCCGTACCTGGGTCTCCAGGGTCTTCAGCCGTCGCTCCTGCTCCCGCACCTCGGCCAATTGCTTCAAGGCCTGGTCAACCCTGAGGGGGGAAGGAGACGGGGTCACTTGGGGGGCCCCCCTGATTCATCCCATGATCCCCAGGTGACCCCCCAGCTCCACTGCTCCCTCTCCCTGCGCCCCCACCCCCCCATACTCACCCCGCCCCCCACAGACTCACCGCTCCCTCCCTGGACCCCCGACCCCACGCACCCCAGCTGCTCAATGCAGCCCCGACCCCCAGACTCACCCTGCCCCTCCCCCCTGCATCCCCATAGACCCCTCTTCTCCAGGGCCCCCCCCTCACTTCTGAGACGTCCGCCGGAGCCGCTCGGTGTCGCTGTCCCGTTTCTGGCGGCCCAGGGCCACCAGGTGATTCTCCTTCTGCACGGCCTCCCAGGTGAGCAGCCGGGCGTCCTGCTCCGGGGACAGGTCCCGAGCTGGGGACCCCGGCGTCCGGGGCCGGGGGAGGGGGGGGAGGCAGACACGTGAAAAGCAGACGGGGGCCAGGTCCAGCCCCATATCAACTTAGTGACCCCCCGGCCCGGCTCCCTGCTCCCCACCCCCCGCACTGCGGCTCTGACCCCTCCCCGACCCCTGCAAGGAGCGACCCCCAGATCTGCCCCCCCAGCCCTGCTCCCCACCCCCGCACTGCGGCTCTGACCCCTCCCCGACCCCTGCAAGGAGCGACCCCCAGATCTGCCCCCCCAGCCCTGCTCCCCACCCCCCGCACTGCGGCTCTGACCCCTCCCCGACCCCTGCAAGGAGCGACCCCCAGATCTGCCCCCCCGGCTCCCTGCTCCCCACCCCCCGCACTGCGGCTCTGACCCCTCCCCGACCCCTGCAAGGAGCGACCCCCAGATCTGCCCCCCCCGGCCCTGCTCCCCACCCCCGCACGGCGGCTCTGACCCCTCCCCGACCTCTGCAAGGAGCGACCCCCCCATCTGCCCCCCCCGCCCGGCACCCCACCCCCCGCACTGCGGCTCTTACCCCTCCCCGACCCCTGCAAGGAGCGACCCCCAGATCTGCCCCCCCGGCTCCCTGCTCCCCACCCCCGCACTGCGGCTCTGACCCCTCCCCGACCCCTGCAAGGAGCGACCCCCAGATCTGCCCCCCCCGGCGCCCTGCTCCCCACCCCCCGCACTGCGGCTCTGACCCCTCCCTGACCCCTGCAAGGAGCGACCCCCAGATCTGCCCCCCCGGCCCTGCTCCCCAACCCGCGGACTGCGGCTATGTCCCCTGCCTGACCCCTGGAAGGAGCGACCCCCAGATCTGCCCCCCCCGGCCCTGCTCCCCACCCCCCGCACTGCGGCTCTGACCCCTCCCTGACCCCTGCAAGGAGCGACCCCCAGATCTGCCCCCCCCCGGCCCTGCTCCCCACCCCGCGCACTGCGGCTCTGACCCCGCCCTGACCCCGGCAAGGAGCGACCCCCAGATCTGCCCCCCCCCGGCCCTGCTCCCCACCCCCCGCACTGCGGCTCTGACCCCTCCCTGACCCCCGCAAGGAGCCACCCCCAGATCTGCCCCCCCCGGCCCTGCTCCCCACCCCCGCACTGCGGCTCTGACCCCTCCCCGACCCCTGCAAGGAGCAACCCCCAGATCTGCCCCCCCCGGCTCCCTGCTCCCCACCCCCCGCACTGCGGCTCTGACCCCTCCCCGACCCCTGCAAGGAGCCACCCCCAGATCTGCCCGCCCCGGCTCCCTGCTCCCCACCCCCCGCACTGCGGCTCTGACCCCTGCAAGGAGCGACCCCCAGATCTGCCCCCCCCGGCCCTGCTCCCCACCCCCCACACTGCGGCTCTGACCCCTCCCCGACCCCTGCAAGGAGCGACCCCCAGATCTGCCCCCCCGGCCCTGCTCCCCACCCCCTGCACTGCGGCTCTGACCCCTCCCTGACCCCTGCAAGGAGCCACCCCCAGATCTGCCCCCCCCGGCTCCCTGCTCCCCACCCCCCACACTGCGGCTCTGACCCTCCCCGACCCCTGCAAGGAGCCACCCCCCCATCTGCCCGCCCCGGCTCCCTGCTCCCCAGGCACTGAACTGCGGCTCTGACCCCTTATAGGAGCGACCCCCAGATCTGCCCCCCCCGGCCCTGCTCCCCACCCCCCACACTGCGGCTCGTTCCCCGCCCCGACCCCTTCACGGAGCGACCCCCAGATCTGCCCCCCCGGCCCTGCTCCCCACCCCCCGCACTGCAGCTCTGACCCCTCCCTGACCCCCGCAAGGAGCCACCCCCAGATCTGCCCCCCCCGGCCCTGCTCCCCACCCCCGCACTGCGGCTCTGACCCCTCCCAGACCCCTGCAAGGAGCAACCCCCAGATCTGCCCCCCCGGCTCCCTGCTTCCCACCCCCAGCACTGCGGCTCTGACCCCTCCCCGACCCCTGCAAGGAGCCACCCCCAGATCTGCCCGCCCCGGCTCCCTGCTCCCCCCCCCCCGCACTGCGGCTCTGACCCCTGCAAGGAGCGACCCCCAGATCTGCCCCCCCCGGCCCTGCTCCCCCCCCCCCACACTGCGGCTCTGACCCCTCCCCGACCCCTGCAAGGAGCGACCCCCAGATCTGCCCCCCCGGCCCTGCTCCCCACCCCCTGCACTGCGGCTCTGACCCCTCCCTGACCCCTGCAAGGAGCCACCCCCAGATCTGCCCCCCCCGGCTCCCTGCTCCCCACCCCCCACACTGCGGCTCTGACCCCTCCCCGACCCCTGCAAGGAGCCACCCCCAGATCTGCCCGCCCCGGCTCCCTGCTCCCCACCCCCCGCACTGCGGCTCTGACCCCTGCAAGGAGCGACCCCCAGATCTGCCCCCCCGGCCCTGCTCCCCACCCCCCACCCTGCGGCTCTGACCCCTCCCCGACCCCTGCAAGGAGCGACCCCCAGATCTGCCCCCCCGGCCCTGCTCCCCACCCCCCGCACTTCGGCTCTGACCCCTCCCAGACCCCTGCAAGGAGCCACCCCCAGATCTGCCCCCCCCCAGCCCTGCCCCCTCCCCCCAAGCCCTTGTCCCTGCCCCACAGAGCACTGCCCCTGGTCCTGCCCCCCCCCGGCACTCACCGAAGTGGCGGCTCTTGGCAGAGCCCCCCCGGGCCCGGTGGAGCAGCAGCTGGCGCAGGTGGCTGATGATGATGAAGGGGGGGGCCAGCGCCGGCCGGTTGTGATACTCCAGGATCAGGCTGTAACGCTGCGACTTCCAGTAGGTGTCGCTGTTGCCCTGCACCTTGGCAAAGGTGTAACTGGTGGGGGGAGGGGGCTATCAGACGGGCGGGGGGCAAAGGACACGAGGCTGCCCCACCCCCACCAGGCCCTTGCACGCTCATCAGCTTGCCCTCTGCACACGCTAGTGCACTGGGGCCTCGCACACTCATCAGCTCACCCTCTGCACACGTGAGTGCACCAGAGCCTCACACACTCATCAGCACACCTTCTACACACTCTAGTGCACCAGGGCCTTGCACACTCATCAGCTCACCCTTTGCGTGCACTGAGGCCTTCCACACTCATCAAGCTCACCCTCTTCAGGTGCTAGTGCACTGGGGCCTTGCACACTCATCAGCTCATCTTCTGCATGTGCTAGTGCACTGGGGCCTTGCACACTCATCACGCTCACCTTCTGCATGTGCTAGTGCACTGGGGCCTTGCACACTCATCACCCTCACCCTCTTCATGTGCTAGTGCACAGGGGCCTCGCACACTCATCCATTCCCCTTCTGCATGCACTAGTGCTCCAGCGCCTCACACGCAGGTCAGTTCTGCCTCTGCAGATGTGTGTGCATTGGAACCTTGCACGCTCATCAGCTCCCTCTCTGCACATGCTACTGCACCAAGGCCTTGCACACTCCTCAGCTCCCCCTCCACACTCATTTGTGCACGGGGGCCTTGCACACTCATCAATTATCCATCCACCTGTTCTAATGCACTGGCACATCGACTCACTAGTCAGTCATTCTCCTTGCACTAGTGCCCAGCGCTTCCCATGCTCGCCACAGGCACTCATACACCTGACCCCTTGCACGTATGTTAATGCATGGTCCACGTGCCCCAAGGCACCCTGCCCCTTGCACGCTCAGCAGCTCACTGCCCACCCATGGGGCCCCGCCGGGCGGTACCTGAACATGGCGATGAGCAGGTTGAGGAGCAGGATGTTGGCGACGAGGAGGAAGATGACGAGGAGAACCAGCACCAGCCAGTTGGCGTAGGTGTTCGTGCAGGGCTCGGCCTCCTCCATCAGGATCGCCACCGGGTCGTCCGTGCAGTTCGACGCCGCGATCAGCGCCGCTGGGGGGGGGAGGTATGTGTCCGTGAGCCAGCCCATCCCCCGCCATGGGGCCAGATCGGAGCCGGTGCCCCCTAGAGGGGAAAAGCCCCACACCCCATTCCCTGCCCCCCTGAGCCAGCCAGTCCCTGCCCCAGGGCCGGAGGGAGCCGCGCCCCCTAGAGGGAAAAGGACCCCTGCCCCATTCTCTGGCCCCCTGAGCCAGACAGACCCTGCCCTGGAGCTGGGTGGGAGACGGCGCCCCCTGGTGGGGACAGGCCCCTGTCCCATTCCCCGCCCCCCTGAGCCAGCCAGTCCCCGCCCCGGGGCCGGGGGGAGCCGCGCCCCCTAGAGGGGACAGGCCCCTGCCCCATTCCCTGCCCCCTGAGCCAGCCAGTCCCCGCCCCGGGGCCGGGGGGAGCCGCGCCCCGCACCATCGATCTCGTTGAGCGGGATCTGGCCGAAGATCTGCAGGTAGGGCCGGTAGAAGACGCGGCGGAAGATCCAGGCCAGGCGCTGGTCACTGGGGTGCAGCAGCCCCTCGGTCGTCACCCCATAGGCCACCAGCCAGACGGCCAGGAAGAAGAGGAAGAGGAAGACGTCCTTCATCTGTTGGGGGGGGAGCATGAGCCCCTGGGATGGGACCCCCCAACCCCCCACATCTCCCTCCTGCTCAGAGCCCTCCCCGCCCCCCTCAACACGAGAATCCCCCCCAGCCCCCCCTTTTCCGTCCCTCCCTCGCCCCCCCGGACTCCCCCCGCTCACCATCTTGCCCACAATGATCATCTTGGGGCCCAGCTGCTTGTTGACGGCGAAGATGTGGATGAGACGCAGGGTGAAGACCATGAAGTCCAGGCAGAGCACGGTGCGCCCCGACGCGTAGGTCCTGTGGAACATCCTGGGGGGGGGGAGTGGGGTGAGGGGGGGGTCCAACCCCCCAGCACAGCAGGGAGCTGCCCCCATCCCCTCCCCCAACCCAGCCAGGGACCTCAGCTCAGTCGGGGGGTGATTCTGGGCCGAGGGGGGGGGGGATGGGTCAGGGGGTCCCCAATCTGCTCCCCACTCACAGCTGAGGTGTCACTCTGTGCTGGGGGGGTGCACAGAGCCATTGCTGGGGGGTGGGGGCAACGGGGGGGGCTGCTGCATCATGCCCAGGCAGGGTGGACGGAGGGACGGGCGGCTGGGGGTGCCAGGGGCTGGGGGCCGTGCCCAGGCATTGGGGGGAAGGGGGGCTGGGGGCCATGCCCAGGCACTGGGGGGGACGGGCGGCTGGGGGTGCCAGGGGCTGGGGGCCGTGGCCAGGCACTGGGGGGCATGGGCGGCTGGGGGCCGTGGCCAGGGATGGGGGGACGGGCGGCTGGGGGCCGTGCCCAGGCATGGGGGGGATGGGCGGCTGGGGGGCGTGCCCAGGCAGTGGGGGGCATGGGCGGCTGGGGGCCGTGGCCAGGCATGGGGGGACGGGCGGCTGGGGGCCGTGCCCAGGCATGGGGGGGATGGGCGGCTGGGGGCCGTGCCCAGGCACTGGGGGGGACGGGCGGCTGGGGGCCGTGCCCAGGCATGGGGGGGACGGGCGGCTGGGGGCCGTGCCCAGGCATGGGGGGAAGGGAGGCTGGGGGCCGTGGCCAGGCAGGGCGGACGGAGGGACGGGTGGCTGGGGGTGCCAGGGGCTGGGGGCCGTGCCCAGGCGCCCGGGGGCTCACCGGCAGACAGCCCCCAGCAGGAAGAGCCCCAGGGCGGTCAGGTCGAACTGGTTCCAGGGGTCCTGCAGGTAGGCGCGGACGCGCTGAGCCAGCGGCTGGCGCCCGGTGAAGCAGCCCTGGCGCAGCTCCTCGCACAGCAGGGTGAAGACCCAGACGTAGAGCAGGACCTCGGAGGCGCTGGGGCCGTCGGGCGGGGCGGGCGCGAAGTCCAGCAGCAGCACGTAGGAGAAGAGCAGCAGGAAGAGCAGGTACATCACCACGTTGCCCAGGAAGGCCGTCACCGGCGCCCCCCAGAACCGGCGCCAGCGCCACAGCCAGGCCCGGCCCGGCCGCGGGGGGGAGCTCAGCGAGGACACCGACCTGCGGGGAGCGGGGTCAGAGCTCAGCGGGGGGAGGGGGGGGTCAGCCATGGGGAGGGGGCTCTGAGTTGCAGGGTGGGGGGGGTCAGAGCTCAGCATGGGGGGGTGACACCCTGGCACCCCAATATTCACCACGGTCCTGGAGCGAGGATGTTTTGCACCAGGTCCGTCTTGTGAGGTTGTGACGAAGTGGGGGGGGGGTTCCTTGGTTTTTCTGTGGTTTCCCAGGGGGTTCCAGGCTGAGGGGGTGGGACTCAGTGTCCCCGGGTGTTACGGGTTAACGAGGGGAGGGGGGAGGGAGTTTGTGGGCACAGAGGGCCGCAGAGGGAACTCGGGACCCCAGCCGCTGGCCTGGAGGATGGAGACCCCAGCGACTGGTGCCCTGGTGCCCCGGAGACCCGGCTCAGGAGTCGCAGCCGGTTCTGGCCGGGGGGAGGACAATGGGCTGCGGGGACGGGACCCCGGTGACCTGACCAGCCGGGTCCAGCCAGAGGGGCCAGAGGACGGGAGGGGGGAGGAGACCCAGGCCGTCCTGTTTCCCAGGCGACAAGACAATGGACAGAGGGGGGCTTGGGGCCGGGGGTCTCAGATGCCCAGCTGGGAGCAGGGGGGCTCGGGGCTGGAGGGGGGGGCAGGCAGAGCCCCCCTGGCTGCAGGGGGACTGGGACGTGCTGGGCTGAGGGGGGCCAGGCCTGAGGCTGGAGAGTTTCCTGCGCTGGGTTCAACGCTCAATAACCCTCCTGTGTTACGCTGGCTGAGTCGCTCCGGGCTAGAGAGCAGGTGTCACGGAGTTTGGGGGAGACAAGACATGGTCTGAGGTAACCGGGATGCAGTTTAACAAAGACAAGTGCAAAGTGCTGCATGTAGGAAGGCACAATCAGTGTCCCACACACAGAATGGGAAGATCCTGCCTAGGAAGGAGGCCGGCAGAAGGGGACCGAGGGGTCACAGTGAACCACAAGCTAAATATGAGTCAAGAGGGTGATGCTGTTGCAAAAAAAAAAAAAGCCAGCGTGACTGTGGGAGGCATTAACGGGCGTGTTGTGAGCAAGACCTGAGAAGTGATTCTGCCGCTCGGCTCTCTGCGCCGGTCAGGCCTCAGCTGGAGCATTGGGCCCGGTTCTGGGCGCCGCGTTTCAAGAAAGAAGTGGAGACATTGGCGAGGGTCCAGAGAAGAGCGATTGACGGTGCAGAGAACACGGCCTGCGAAGGAGGCTGAGGGAACTGGGTTTGGTGGGTTGGAAAAGAGAAGCCAGAGAGGGGACACGATCAGCAGTTTTCAGGTGGCTGAGAGGGTGTCGGCTCCCAGAGGGACGAGCGCCGCCGACGTGGGAACGTTCCTAATGTTTTCTCTGAATACTGGGTGGGGGCCTCAGTTTCCCCTGTGCAGTTCGCAAGGATCTAGGGGGTGGGATAAGGGGATGTGATTGGTGCAGAGCCCGAGAGGGCCGGGGAATGGCCGACACTCTGTCTCCTGGCAACTGATGGCCTGGGCCCCCCCCAGCCCCCCGCAAGGTGCCGACCGAAGGGGCTGGGAACAAGGGGATCCGGTGGCCTGGCCCGGGAGAGAGACACAGGCCGGAGGAGGGGCTGGGGGGGGTCTGTTTGGAGCCAGCTGGGGAGACAAGGAGGGGGGCAGAACTGGGGTCTGGGCTCCCCACCCCCCAAGAGGGACCAGACTGGGGGGTCCTGGTCTCTGTACCCACAAGCTGTTTTGGGCTGTTCCTGTTACCGGCCGGCGGAGAGTCACGTCCGGCTGCGGAGGGGAGGGGGGGCAGGACCCTCTGGCGGCCCCAGCCCCCCCCCCCCCGGCGCACTCACTGCGGGAAGCGCGCGGGGGGAGGGGGAGGCTGGATGCCCCCCCAGGAAGGTGGAAGTTCCTTGCCCGGGGCCGGTCTGCTCAGAGAGAGGGGGGCCCCCCGGCTGCGTGGGGAGCAGTTCCCGAGCGTCGCCCCGTGACTCCGGGACACCCTGAGCGGCGCCTGATCGCGGCGCCTGGGTGTGTAGCTGCAGCTGGGGGGTGCCCCGGCGGACGTGTGGGACCAGGAGCGGGTCTGCAGCTCGTCGCAGCAGCGCAGGGGAAGAGGGAGCCCAGGCTGGTGGGCCAGGCAGGCTCAGTGGTACCCCAGTTCCAAGTGGCGCCCCGGGGGAACCCATCACGGGGGGCTCTGGCTTGTGGGGGGCTCAGATCTCAGCAGGGGGGTTACTGCCATGGGGCGGGGGGGCTCTGGTTTGCAGAGGGGAGGGGTTAGATCTCAGTGGGGGGCACAGCCAGGGGGGTGCAGGAGACAGATTAGGGGCTGATGGGGGAATAGATGTGAGCACCAGGGGGCACATGGGGGGGTGTGTGGAACAGATTCGGATCTGCGGGGGGGGGGGGCTAGATCTGGGGGGCAGGATGGAGGGGGCAGACCTTGCAGAGGGCTCTGATCTGGGAGGGGGCAGGTTCAGGCCCCCTTAGCACCGTGGGATCCAATGTATAGGGCACGCTGCCCTCCCCCCCACAGGCTGCCCCCTCACCCCGTCAGGATCTCCTCCACGGGGCATTTCCCGTCAGTGTTCAGGTTCTCCAGCTCCAGGGTGTGGGGCTTCTCCTGCTCCTGATCCTCCTCCATCGCCCTGGGGGTGGGAGTGGGGAGAGAGGGAAACTGAGTTTGGGTCCCTGGTGCTGCGAGCTTCCCCCCAACAGTGCCCCAGCTGGGGTCACCGATGCTGCGAGCCTCCCCCCCAGCAGTGCCCCAGCCGGGGTCACCGATGCTGCGAGCCTCCCCCCCAACAGTGCCCCAGCCGGGGTCACCGATGCTGCGAGCTTCCCCCCCAACAGTGCCCCAGCCAGGGTCACCGATGCTGCGAGCTTCCCCCCAACAGTGCCCCAGCCGGGGTCACCGATGCTGCGAGCCTCCCCCCAGCAGTGCCCCAGCCGGGGTCACCGATGCTGCGAGCCTCCCCCCCGCAGTGCCCCAGCCGGGGTCACCGATGCTGCGAGCCTCCCCCCCAGCAGTGCCCCAGCCGGGGTCACCGATGCTGCGAGCTTCCCCCCAACAGTGCCCCAGGCGGGGTCACCGATGCTGCGAGCCTCCCCCCAGCAGTGCCCCAGCCGGGGTCACCGATGCTGCGAGCCTCCCCCCAGCAGTGCCCCAGCCGGGGTCACCGATGCTGCGAGCTTCCCCCCAACAGTGCCCCAGCCGGGGTCACCGATGCTGCGAGCTTCCCCCCAGCAGTGCCCCAGCCGGGGTCACCGATGCTGCGAGCCTCCCCCCAGCAGTGCCCCCTTACATAGCTGACCCCCTCCCGCGGGGCCCCCAGCACCCACCTGAAGGTGATGAGGTGGGTGAAGATGAGCGGGGGGCAGAAGAAGGTGAGGAGGAGTTTCCAGACGGGCGTGGACCCTTCCATCTCGCCCCACCAGTTCTGGGTCAGCAGCGCCTAAGGGCCGCGGGGGGGTTAGTGCTGGGAGGGGTCACTTCTCACCCCCACCCCCCGGTTTCCCCTCCAATTCTTCGCCCTCCCCCCGCACTCACCCCCCCCGCACCGCCCCGTACCTGCACCCCGTCATGGGCGAAGAAGCACCGGGCCTCGGCCAGCCAGGCGAGCTGCAGGCAGGTGGTGCCGCCCCAGAGGCGGGAGCGACGCACGAGGAGCTGGGAGGCCCGAGACTCGCTGTTCCCGTAGCACTCGCCAAACACGCCTGGGGGGTGGGGGGGGGTTAACGCCATTGCCCCCGGGACCTCACAGCCCCCCCGGCTGTCCCCTGCACCCCCATCGCCCCTGAACCCCCAGTACCGCCCCCTGCACCCCCATCCCCTGTGCCACCCTCTGCACCCCCATCCCCTGTGCCACCCCCTGCACCCTGTACTGCTTCCTGCACCCCCATCCCCAGTACCACCCCCTGCACCCCTGTACCACCCCCTGCACCCCCATCCCCCGTGCCACTCCCTGCACCCCTGTACTGCTTCCTGCACCCCAGTACCACCCCCTGCACCCCCATCCCCCTGTACTGCCCCCTTCACCCCCAGTACCACCCCCTGCACCCCCATCCCCCTTGCCACCCCCTGCACCCCCATCCCCTGTGCCACCCCCTGCACCCTGTACTGCTTCCTGCACCCCCATCCCCCTGTACTGCCCCCTGAACCCCATCCCCCCTGAACCCCCAGTACCACGCCCTGCCCCCCGTCTCTTCCCCCCTCACCGATGGCCAGGGTCTCGAACTTCATGGCCAGCTCCTTCATGTCTGCGGCCTCCTGCGCGTCTGACTCTTGGTGGGAGAGTTCCCGCAGGATCCGCGCCCCCACCAGCGCCCCCCCTACCGCATCTGGGGCCTGCGGGGGAGGGGGTTAGAGAGAGATCCTCCCCGGAGACCCCCGGATCCATGCCCCCACCAGCGCCCCCCCACCCTGTTCCCCCTTCCCCTGGGGGTCTCCCCCTCCCTCCCGCACCCCCTGGGGTCTCCCCCCAGCTCCCCACCCCCCAGGAGTCTCCCCCCACACCCCCTGGGGTCTCCCCCCAGCTCCCTGCCCCCAGGGGTCTCCCCCATCCCCCCTGCACCCTGTGGGGTCTCCCCCCAGATCCCCACTCCCCAGGGGTCTCCCCCCACACCCCCTGGGGTCTCCCCCCAGCTCCCCACCCCCCAGGAGTCTCCCCCGCCCCCCGCCCACCCTGTGGGGTCTCCCCCAGCTCCCCACCCCCCAGGAGTTTCCCCCACACCCCCTGGGGTCTCCCCCCAGCTCCCCTCCCCCCAGGAGTCTCCCCCATCCCCCCGCCCCCCTGGGGTCTCCCCCCAACCCCCCCCCCGGGCCCTCCTCACCATCTCCCAGCAGTACGTGGCCATCTCGCCCCGGTTGAGCAGCACGGCCCAGATGAAGAGGTCGGTCCAGGGGTTTCGGGTGCGCTGGCCGCGGTAGGGGGTGTCCCTGTCCAGCAGGGGAGTCTTCTTCTGGAAGGGGGGGGGGGAAAGGGGGAGGGTCAGAGCCATGTGGATGGGGAGACCCCTGCTGCCAGCCCCCCATCTTCCCCCACCTCCCCCTGGAACCCGCAGGGTCCCATCCCGGCCTCCTGCCCCTTATGGTTCCCCCCCACATACCCCTGCCCCATTGTGCCCCCCATCTCGCTGCATCCACATACCCAGCCCCCCCGTGAGGAAGTGGGTTTTATTCGCCTTGTTCTGTTGCAGGTGAGTCTCACTGTCCCACACTGTGTGTGCCTCAGTTTCCCTGGGTGCTGCCCCAACGCTCAGCTGGTGGGAACTGGGGGGGGGGGTGATTTCGCTGAGGCCCTCGGGGCAGGTGAGGCTGCCCAGCCGGGTGCCCCTGTGTGACCTGAGAGCCAGGAGGGGGGTGCGGCCAGGTGCCACCTTGGGCCCGGGAGAGAGACAAAGGCCAGAGGAGGGGAAATGGGGGGTGTCGGAGGCCCGGTGGCTGGAGGCTGGGAGTCTTTGGGGGGGGGGGCTGGATTCCCAAGCTGGACTTGGCTGAAAGTCCCTGATTTCTGTGCTAACGAGCTCTGCCCTATGCTGTGACCCTGGCGGCTAATAACCGGCCGGCGGAGAGTCACGTCTGGCTGCGGAGGGGGGGGCAGGACCCTCTGGCTCCCCCAGCCCCCCCGGCTCACTCGCTGCGGGAAGCGCACGGGGGGAGGGGGAGGCTGGATGCCCCCCCAGGAAGGTGGAAGCCACGTGAGCTCCTTGCTCAGAGAGAGGGGGGCCCCCCTGGCTGCGGGGGGAGCAGTTCCCGAGCGTCGCCCCCTGACTCCAGGACACCCCCACATACCCCAGCCCCCTTGGAGTCCGGGGGGCGCAGGCTGGCGTAGAAGGGGGCGCAGACATCGCCCAGCAGTTCACGGAGCAGACGGGCCACCTGGGTCAGGGGGCAGTCGGGGGGGCGCTCCACAGGCTGGTAGTGGGGGGGCTCGGCCCCCCCCTGGCGCCGCTCCAGCAGCTGGTGCAGCAGCGAGGCCTCGGGGACCCCCCGGTACAGCTCCGACAGGCGCCCCCAGGTCAGGAACTCGCCCAGATCCAGCCCGTTCTCCACAAACAGACGCACGAGGGCCGGGCGGTCCCCCAGCAGCGCGTCCCGCATGGGGTCCTCCAGCTGGGAGGGCTACGGCGCGGGGGCGGGGGGGGGGAGAACCCAGGTTAGTACCTGCCCTGTGAGCACCAGCCCCCCCCCGGAGCCCCCAAACACCCTCGACCCCCCAGAGTGTCCTCCCCGCCTCCCCTCTCAGCTCCCCATAGGGGTCCCTCCTCCCCCTGCCCCCCAGAGCCCCCCTCAGCTCCTCCCATGGGGTCCCCCATCCCCCTGCTCCCCCAGGGCTCCCCAGCTCCTCCCCTGGGGGTCCCCAACTCCTTCTCCTTCCGGGCCCCTCAGCTCCT
Source organism: Mauremys mutica (assembly GCF_020497125.1). NCBI lineage: Eukaryota > Metazoa > Chordata > Testudines > Geoemydidae > Mauremys > Mauremys mutica. The sequence continues at coordinate 36,594,181 of NC_059086.1, read as the reverse complement.
CCCTCTGGGATCCCCCTCCCCCTGCCCCCCTGGGACTCCCAGCTCCTCCCGCAAGGTCCCCTCCCTGCCCCCCACCCCCCTCACCTCCCACTGGATGTCTCCACGGAAGAGCTTGGAGCTGGCGATGTCCACGCGGTTCCAGGCCACAGCCAGACGCAGCTCATCCAGGTACTGGGTGGCCTCACCAGTCAGGTGATCGCCTGTGGAGAGGCAGGAGGTGGGGGATGGCTGGGGTAGCTGCGTGACTCAGTTTCCCCACCCTGGCAGCTAAGGGGCCTGGAGGTGGGGGATGGCTGGGGTAGCTGCGTGACTCAGTTTCCCCACCCTGGCAGCTAGGGGACCTGGAGGCAGGGGATGTCTGGGGTAGCTGTGTGACTCAGTTTCCCCACCCTGGCAGCTAGGGGACCTGGAGGCAGGGGATGGCTGGGGTAGCTGTGTGACTCAGTTTCCCCACCCTGGCAGCTAGGGGACCTGGAGGCAGGGGACGGCTGGGGGTAGCTGCGTGACTCAGTTTCCCCACCCTGGCAGCTAGGGGACTTGGAGGCAGGGGACAGCTGGGGTAGCTGTGTGACTCAGTTTCCCCACCCTGGCAGCTAGGGGACCTGGAGGCAGGGGATGGCTGGGGTAGCTGCGTGACTCAGTTTCCCCACCGTGACAGCCTGGGGGCGGTGGGGAGGCTCAGGCCAAAGACAGGTCGTGTCAATGCGGATTGAATGGGTTCACACGGGGCTCAGTGGGGATCCGGGGGGGGGGGGGAGCGAGGGGCAGGAGGCCGGCAGCAGGGGAGGGTGGGGAGATCCCAAGGGGGAAGAGCATGGGGGGGGGACTCCATGGGGGGCTGGGGGCGTCTCACCTCTGACCAGGGCTTTGAGCAGCACCGTCTCAAACTCCTCCAGCCCGTCCTCGTCCAAATAGACACTGACCAGGTCCCGCAGCACCAGGATCCGCTCCACCTGGGGGGGCAGGTCCAGCACCCCGTGACCCCCTGAATCCCTGCACCCCCCTCCCCACAGCACCAGGATCCGCTCCACCTGGGGGGGCAAGTCTGGCACCTCGTGACCCCCTGAACCCCTGCACCCCCCTCCCCACAGCACCAGGATCCGCTCCACCTTGGGGGGCAGGTCCGGCACCCCATGAGCCCCCAAACCCCTGCACCCCCCTCCCCACAGCACCAGGATCCGCTCCACCTCGGGGGGCAGGTCCGGCACCCCGTGAGCCCCCAAACCCCCTGCACCCCCCTCCCCGCAGCACCAGGATCCGCTCCACCTGGGGGGGCAGGTCCGGCACCCTGTGACCCCCCAAACCCCTGCACCCCCCTCCCCACAGCACCAGGATCCGCTCCACCTCGGGGGGCAGGTCCGGCACCCCGTGAGCCCCCAAAACCCCTGCACCCCCCTCCCCACAGCACCAGGATCCGCTCCACCTCGGGGGCAGGTCTGGCACCCCGTGACCCCCTTGCAACCCAACAGTGCCAGGCTCCGTTCCATCCTGAATGCCTGGGTCCCCTTGCGGGGGGATGAGGAGTCATTGCCTTGAGCTCCGCGTCCCGTCTCCCCCGGGCGCCTGGGTCCCCGTGGGGGCTGTGGTACCTGCTCGGCCAGGCCTGGCACGTCGGCGGGCGGGAAACGTCCCTGCAGCTTCTCCTGGATCAGCACCCGGCTCGCCTGGTCCGTCTGCACGTCCTGCAGGATCTGGGCCAGGCAGTCGGCCGCCCCCCCGGAGCCCCCCACCAGCAGGCAGGGGATGTTCGCCTCGGCGGCCTCCCGTACGCGCTAGAGGGGGGAGAGGGGGGTCAGTGAGGGGGCAGGGTGTCTCCCTCCCCCTCCACAGCTATCAACACCCCCGCATGTCCCTCTCCCACACCCTGACACCCCCTCCTCCCCCCTCCATTGCCCCCATCCCCATCCCCTCCCCCAGACCCTCAGCCCCCCCTGCAGTCCCCCCCCTTACCGTGACCATGGAGGCGTCGCCCCCGATGACCATGACCAGCACGGGGATCTCGATGCTGCCAGTTCCTGAAAGACGGGGGGGGGTGGTCAATGCCGGGGGGGGGGCAGCGGAGAAGGGGTGACGATGCAGCCCCAGGGAATAGCCAAAAACTAGTGTGTCAGCACAGGCTAGTCTAGTGGGTGGAGCGCCAGGCCCGGGGCCAGGACGCCTGGGTCCTCTCCCCACCCCTCGGCCCCGGGACCAGGACACCTGGGTTCTCTCCCCACCCCTTGGCCCCAGGACCAGGACACCTGGGTTCTCTCCCCACCCCTGTGACCAGGACTCCTGGGTTCTCTCTGGGTGAAGGAGACCAAGACCAGCTCAGGGGATCTTGCCCCGGGGAGGGAAGGGGGCAGCCTGAGGGGGGGGCACTCAGAACGTAGGGGGCGAGAGGAGGGGGAACCAGAATACTGCGGGCGGGGCAGATGTGGTTAAAGGCGCAGGAAAGGCGACTAACCCTGGTAACCATGGCTGTGGTGTGTGTGTAACTGTGATAGCCATGGCGCCGTGTGTGTGTGTGTGTTAAATCATGCTAACCCTGGCAAGGGAGGGTAACCATGGTAACCTGGCCAGGGGGCTGGGGGGTAACCGTGTAACTGGGCCGGGGGGTAACTGTGATAACCAGGGCGGGGAATGTGACCATGGTAACTGGGCCAGGTTGTGTTTGGTCATGGCAACCAGGCCGGGGGATAACCGTGGTAAGCTGGCTGGGGGGTAACCTGGCCAGAGGTGTGTGACCATGGTAACCAGGCAGGGGGTGTGGCGGGGGACTAAACATGGTAACCAGGCTGGAGGATAACTGTGGTAACCTGGCCAGGGGTGTGTGACTGTGGTAATCAGGACGGGGGTAACTGTGGTAACCTGGCCAGGGGTGTGTGACTGTGGTAATCGGGATGGGGGTAACTGTGGTAACCTGGCTGGGGGTGTGACTGTGGTAACCAGGCCAGGGTAACTGGGCTAACTGCACTGGAGGTAACTGGGCTGGGGGCAACTGGGGTAACCGGGCCAGGGTAACTGTGGTAACCAGGCCAGGGTAACTGTGGTAACCAGGCCAGGGTAACCGTGGTAACCAGGGCAGGGTAACTGGGGTAACCGAGCCAAGGGGCAACTGGGATAACCAGGCTAGGGGGTAACCAGGGTAAGCTGGCTGGGGAGTAACTGGGCCGGGTGTGTGTGCCCATGGTAACCGGGCTGGGGGTGTGTGACCGGGGTAACCGGGCTGAGATGTGTGCCCATGGTAACCGGGTTGGGGGTGTGTGACCGCAGTAACTGGGCCGGGTGTGTGTGCCCATGGTAACCGGGCTGGGGGTGTGTGACTGCAGTAACTGGGCTGCGGGGTGGTAACCGGGCTGGGGTGTGTGCCCATGGTAACCGGGCTGGGTGTGTGTGACCGTGGTAACTGGGCTGGGGGTGTGTGACCGGGGTAACCGAGCTGGGGGTGTGTGACCGCGGTAACTGAGCTGCGGGATGTGTGACCGGGGTAACCGGGCTGGAGGTGTGTGACCGCGGTAACTGGGCTGGGGGTGTGTGACTGGGGTAACCGGGCTGGGGGTGTGTGACCACGGTAACCAGGCTGGGGGTGTGTGACCGGGGTAACCGGGCTGTGGGGTGTGACGAAGCAGGGAGTAGGGAGGATTGACCTGGGGATGTCGCAGAGGAGTTGTACTGGGACTGTCTGCATGGGGGATGGGATCTCAGGGGGTGACTTCACTTGAGGGGCGATACCTGAGCCTGTAACCTGAGCCAGGAGGGGGGTTGGGCCAGGTGACACCTCTACCCGAGAATCTGGACAAAGGCTGGAGGAGGAGCCGGGGGGCGGCTGGGGGAGGTGGCTGGACGGGGTTTCAGTTTGGAGCTGGCTGGGGGAACGGAGGGAACCCCAAGGCTGGGGTCTAAGCTCCCTGCCCCCCCCCCCCCCGAGGGACCTGACTGAGGGGTCCTGGTTGTACCCACAAGCTCTGTTTTGGGCTGTTCCTGTCGGCTAATAAACCTCTGTTACTGGCTGGCTCAGAGTCACGGTGAATGGCAGGAAGGGGGGGTGCAGGGCCCTGACTCCCCCACACTCCGTGACACGGGGTAACCATGGTAACCAGGCCAGGGCGTAACCGTGGTAACCTGGCTGGGGGGTAACCTAGCCAGGGGTCTGCGACCATGGTAACCAAGCTGGGGGTGTTTTACCGGGGTAACCAGGCTGGGGGTGTGTAATTGTGGTAACTGGGCGCAGGGTAACCAGGTTGGGGGTGTTACCGAAACTGAGGTAACCGGGCTGGGGGTAACCAGGCCGGGGTACTCACCACCGGCGCCCACCCTCTGCTGGGCGATGTGTTTCTCCAGGTGGGCACGGAAGCGGCTCTCGCCCCCCGGGCGCCCCCGGGAGCCGTCGTCCACCAGGAAGAAGAGCGAGTGGTTACTGTCCAGGGGGCGGGCGGTGTCCGCGGCGGGGACCCGGGCATAGCGGGCAGGGAACGAGCCCTGGAGGGGGAGAGTGGGTGAGGGGGGCCTGGTGACCGGCTGGACCCCCCTGAGAGACACCCCAGCACCCAGCTTGATCCTCTCCCCCAACTCCCAGCCCAGCCCCCACAGAGACCCCTCCCTGGTACCCAGACTGCTGCCCCCCCAGCCCCTCCAGGAGAGCCCCCCCCAGCGGGCCATGCGCTGCCTCCAGAGAGACACCCCCCCCCCGCCGCCAGGATCCCCCCCGCCGCCCGTACCTTGGGGTTGACGAGAGCCTCGCGGTTGGCGACGACGCCCCAGGGCGCGATGCCCATGGCCACCACGCGGGCGCAGGGGCTGGTGCTGGCCGTGCCGTGGTCCCGGACGGCCTCCCCGACGTATCGCCCGATCCCGGCCTGCAGCCCTCCGGTCATGATCCACGCACCTGGGGGGCGGGGGCACAGACTGTGGCACAGGCTGAGAGTGTAACACACCCCTCCCAGTGCCCCCCCAGCTCCCCGTACCTCCATCTCCCCTCCCACCCGTGTCACACCCAGAGCCTGAATGAGACACGGGCACAGACTTGACCCATCCCTCAGGCCTGTGGGCATGTGCGTGCCGGCCCGTGGCCACACCTGGGGGTGCAACGTTGCACTCGGCCACCAAGCGTGGCTCTGTGAACGGGTGTCAGCACAGGGCAGCGTGTGCGCGCGGCGGGGTCTCGCTGAGTGTGCAGTCCGGGCACCAGCTCATTTGCATGTGCATGGGGCAGGGCTTCCCCTCAAGTGGGCCAGGACATGTCCTTTTGCACCCACACGTGCGAGAGCGCAGAGCACACCGGCATTTGCACGGAGCATGGCAGCATTTGCATGGAGCACGCTGGGGTTTGCACGGAGCATGGCAGTCTTTGCACAAAGCACAGCAGCATTTGCACGGAGCGTGCTGGTGTTTGCACGGAGCATGGCGGCATTTTCACGCAGTGCACTGGCATTTGCACGGAGTATGGCAGTGTTTGAATGAAGCACAGTGGCATTTGCATAGAAAGCACCAGCATTTGCACACACACTGGTGTTTGCACAGAGCATGCCAGCGTTTGCACATGTGAGTGCATTGCACGTCCAGCTTTCCACCACTGCTCAGCCCAGGAGAGGGCGGGGGGCCCACCTGTGCTTTGAGCCGCCTTCACCAGCCCCTTACGCAGCAGGTCCCGGAGCCAGGCCCGGACGGGGGCCTCCCCGTCGCCCCCGACGACTGACACCACCAGGTTGGGAGGGGAGATTTTCCAGTGTTCGGTCACCAGGTTGTAGGCGAGCGCAGGGTCCGAGGAGTCCGACAGGCGGATGAACTGGCCGGGGGCAAGTGAAGAACAGGTCAGGTGGTGCCCCTCACTCCCGATCTGCAGCCCCCTGCTAGCCCAGCCCTAGGTCCCCCTCTCCTCCTCCACCAGTGCCCCTCACTCCCGACCCGCAGCCCCCGGCCAGCCCCTCCCACCCCCCAGCTCCACCGGCGCCCCTCACTCCTGACGCGCAGCCCCTGGCCAGCCCCTCCCACCCCCCAGCTCCACCGGCGCCCCTCACTCCCGACCCGCAGCCCCTCACCTTGCTGGGTTTCCCACCAGCCCCCATGAACTCCAGCTCCCCAAAGGCGTCCGTGGGCCCCTCCGTAGTGTGCTGGTCCGAGTCCCATTTGCTGACGATGGCTGTGCCGAAGGCGTCTTCCACGGCCACAGAGACGTGCTCGGCCCGGGGGCTCCCACATTGGCACTGAGGGGGGGCGCTGGGGAGGAGATGGGGGTCATGGGGGGGTGAGGGGTGGCATTGGAAGAGGGGATGCAGGGGGCAAGGGACAGGGTCACTGGAACACTAGGGGGGAGCAGGGGGTTGCTGTGGGGCAGAGGGGTCACCGGGGACTGCACTGGAGGGACTGGGGAGGAGACAGGGTCATGGGGGTGCTGGGGGGCACTGGGAGGAGAACCAGGGGTGCTGGGGGACAGGGATAGGGTCACTGGGACACTGGGGGGAGGAAGGGGTCACTGTGGGGCAGAGGATCATAGGGCAGCTGCTGCCTGTGATGAGACACCCCAGCCTGCACATGGCAATAATATCTGGGGTGCGGGGGGGAGGGGCTGCTGGTGGATCCCTGGGCACTGGGGGAGCAGCCTCGGGGCATCCCTGATGGGGGGGACCCCACTCACCCCGTGTCCTGTGGATCCTCAATGTAGGTTGTGCAGGTTTTCTTCTTGAAGCGTTTGGGGATCCAGGCCTGGAGTGGGGGTGATGGTGGTGGTGGTGGAGGAGCCAGGTCAGGGTCTGAGAAAGGGGAACCCCCCCAAGTCCCAAACCCCAGAACCCCCAATCTCCAGAGCCCCCCAATCCTGCCCCAAAGCCCCCCCAATCCTGGAGAGGAGATCCTCAGAGCCCCCCCAGAGCATCCCTAGAGAGGGGCCCCTCAGAGCCCCCCCACACCCGAGAGGGGACTCTCAGAGCCCCCCAACCTCCAGTGCTCCCCTAACCCCCAGAGCCCCCCCACCCTGGAGAGGGGACCCTGAGAACCCCCCCAAACCCAAGAGCCTCCCCCACCCTGGAGAAGGGGGGGCTGTCTCCTTCCCCCACAGGTGCACCCTACCCCCAGGAAGCTCGCCCCGCCCACCCCCGGCTGGTGCCCGCCCTAGCCCTGGGGCAGGGGGCCCCATACCTGATCTCGCTGCTTGATGCTGCCCATGGTGCCAAGCTAGGCTGGGGCTGTCTGACCCGGTGCCCGCAGCGGCTGGCTGAGCAGGGCCCTGGAGCCCTGGGAACCCGGCGTCTCACCTGGCAAAGGTGAGTCCAACCCTCTCCGGCGCTGTGGCCCCACCCAGCCAGAAACCAGCCTGACCGGCTCCGAGACACCCACGTGTGTGTGTGGATGGGGGGCAGGAAACACCCTGCTGCCAGGCCACCCCCAGTCAATCTGGAGTCACCACTGACTACAGTTGGGTCAGATTCTGATCTCAGCTCCACCGGGGTCAATCCGGAGTCACTCCTGTTTGCAATGGGGTCAGGGCTGGATTCTGCTCTCCTCATCCGGGGGGGGGTCAATCCGGAGTCACTCCTAGTTGCAATGGGGTCAGGACTGGATTCTGATCTCAGCTCCCTAGGGGGTGTGTGGGGGGTGTTATTCAATCTGGAGCCCCCACCCCACCTCGGCACAGGGGCAGGGCCGGCTCACGCCTCCTTGGAGGGGGTCCCCACCCTGGAGCAGAGTTCACAGCCACGACGCCCTGAGCAAACAGCAGGTGTATCCACACCACACCCTTTATCCAGCCTGGGAGGGGCAGGGAGGGAATGGCCGGGGGGGGGGAGACGACTCTGAGCCACGCCCCCCCCCCCGGGGGATACGGAAGGCCCCCTCCTGTCCCCCCCACACTCTCCCAGGCACCAAATGCCTGTTTGCCGCCCCCCAGCGTGAGGGTGGTTTGCGTTAGTGTGTCCCCTCAAAGCTGGGCCCCTCCCACCCCAGGACATTGCATTTATGGGGGGGGCTGCCTATAGGGGCCCCTAAAGTCTCCCTACCCCAGCAGCTGCATCGCCTGCATAGGAGCTTGAGGGGCTGGGAGCCTGGACGCCTAGGTTCTGCCCTGGCTTGGAAGGGGAGTGGGGTCTAGTGGCTAGAGCAGATTGAGGGTGGGGAGGGCTGGGAGCCAGGACTCCTGGGTTCTCTCCCTGGCTCTGGGAGGAGAGTGGGGGCTAGTGGTTGGGGGGGGTCTGGCAGAGAAGGGGGGGTCTGTCCCCCACGGGTCATGCGCGGGGTGTTCAGAGTCTGGCTGGCCCAGCCCCCTGGCTGGATGCCCGCGGCTGGGAATGTGACACCCGACTTGGCCCCTCGCCCTGCAGCGAGTGCCCAGGCCGTGGGCAGCCGGGTATTTATAGACACCCCCCCCCCAACCCGCTCGCTGTCCTCCTCGGGTCCCATCAGCACATTCCTGCCCCGAACGCTGCAGCCCCCTTTCTCCCCCGCCACGCCCCAGGTCACAGAGAGCCGGGGAGAGAACCCAGGAGTCCTGGCTCCCAGCCCTGCCCCCACTACAGGACCCATACCCCGAGCTAGTGACCCAGCTGCCGTGGGGGGGGGGGGGCTATTTATAGCCTGTTCTGGGGAGGGGGGTGTCTTGTATAAGGGCAGCGAGGGGCCCGCTGGGGCCGGGCAAGGCCGCCATTGGCTGGGGGGCTGGGGGGGGGAGCCGGGCAGCTGGGGCCGTCACTCAGAGAAGCCTGGGGCATCCGCAGCTCCACCGCTGCTCGGCTCCGTCCTGCACCCCCATGGCCCCCCCCATGGCCTGGCTCCTACTGGGCCTGCTCTGCGCCCTGCAGCCCCCCGGGGTCCGTGGCAACCATCACCACGGCGACGTGGAACCCCCCCAGCAGGCCCAGGGGCAGCCGTATCACCACGACGACCCTGGCCCCGGCCACCATCGCCACGGTGACGTGGAACCCCCGCAGCAGGCCCAGGGGCAGCCGCATCACCACGGCGAGGAGGAGCAGCCCCACGGTCGCCACGGCGACGTGGCGCTCCCCCAGCAGGCCGAGGGGCAGCCGCCTCCCGAGGCCCCTGGCCCTGGCCACCACCATCACCACGGCGACGTAGAGCCTCAGGGGCAGCCCCACTTCCACGGGGACCGCCCCCATCACCATGGCGATGAGGAGGAGCAGCCCCATGAGGCAGAAGATGCCCCTGGGCCCCGTCGCCACGACGACGAGGAAGAAGATGCCCCCAGGCGCCGTCGCCATGACGCTGAGGAGGATGAGGACGAGGCCCGTTGGCGCCCCCAGCCCGAGGAGGAGGAGGAGGATGGCCGCCCTGGGCACAGCGAGGAGTCGGACGAGTCCGAGGAGGAAGGGGACGAGTCCGAGGAGGAGGGGGACGAGTCCGAGGAGAGGGTCCTGACGAAGCCCCACGGGGAGGAGAGACGGGCCAGGGCGCGCCAGGGGGAGGAAGATGATGGTGAGCGCAGCCCCTGCACCTGGGGGGAGGAGGGGCTGGGGCACAGTGGGGGGCAGGGATCATCCAGGGGCAGCACAGAAGGGCAGTGGGAGGGGAAGGAGACACTTTGGGGCTGGGGGGGCATAGTAGGGGGCCCAGGCAGTTGATCACCTCAGGGCCGTGGGCCTGCCGGGTGTGGGGGGGTGTTACCCAGGGTAAGGGGGTTGGGCCCAGGACCTGCCTGCCAGGGCCAATGTGCCAGCCCCACAGCTGCTGTGCTGTGGGGAGAAAGATGGGGAGAGAACCCAGGAGTCCTGGCTCCCAGCCCCCCACCCCATCCCCCGCTCTAACCCACCAGACCCCACTCCCCTCCCCGGTCCGGGGATGGAGCCCAGGGTAGCTGTGTCTGTCCTTGCAGAGGGCGAGGAAGAGGAAGAGGAGGAGGAAGAGGACGGCTACCAGCCGGGCTCCGTGTGCCAATACTGCGCCTTCTGCAAGGTAACCGCCCCATACCCCTCATGCGTGGTTAGCGTCTGTGTGCGCGGGAGGGGGCTGGGAGCCAGGACTCCTGGGTTCTATCTCTGGCTCTGGGAGGGGAGTGGGGGCTAGTGGTTAGAGCAGGGGGGCTGGGAGCCAGGACTCCTGGGTTCTATCTCTGGCTCTGGGAGGGGAGTGGGGGCTAGTGGTTAGAGCAGGGGGGCTGGGAGCCAGGACTCCTGGGTTCTAGCCCTGGCTCTGGGAGGGGAGTGGGGGCTAGTGGTTAGAGCCGGGGGCTGGGAGCCAGGATTCCTGGGTTCTACCCCTGGCTCTGGGAGGGCAGTGGGTTGTCATGGAGTGTGGGGGAGTCAGGGCCCTGCACCCCCAACTTCCTGCAATTCACCCTGACTCTCTGCCAGCCGGTAACACAGAAGGTTTATTAGCTGACAGGAACACGGTCTAAACAGAGCTTGTGGGTACAGAAATCAGGACCCCTCAGTCAGGTCCCTCTTGGGGGATGGGAAGCCCAGACCCAGGTTCTGGGCCTCCCCCCATCTCCCCAGCTGGCTCCAAACTACAACCCCTTCCCGCTGCCTCCCCCAGGCCCCTCCAGCCTTGTCCAGTTTCCCGGGCAGAAGCTGTCACCTGGCCGCAGTATCATCCCTCAGTGACGTCACCCCCTTATTTCCCATCCCCATCTAGTATTGGTGCAGCACCCCGGGGGAAACTGAGGCACAGCCCGTGTTAGCAGAAGACAGTAAACTAGTAAAACGCCCCTGCACCATTTCCAAGCGAATACTGTCACGGAGTGTGGGGGAGCCCGGCCCTGCACCCCTCTTCCTGGGACTCACAGTGACTCTCAGCCAGCCAGTAAAACAGAAGGTTTATTGGACAACAGGAACACAGGCTACAGCAGAGCTCGTGGCCAGAGCTGGGAACCTCTCAATCTGGCCCTTCTGGGGTTCAGGGTGCTTGGATCCCAGCATAGGACCCCCTGAACTCCCACCACCCAGGCCCAAACCGAAACTGACCCAACCCTCGGCTCCCTGCCTTTGTCTAGCTCCCCGGGCAAAGGTGTTGACCGCCCCCCCCCCCCGCCTAGCTCAGGTTACAGGCTGAATCCCTGTCCCGCACCCAAAGTCCTCCCCGGCTCTCCCAACCCCCCCACAGACAGCCCCTACTCCGGCACATCTCTGCCCCCTTCGAGACTGAACTGAGCGGGGTCACTCTCCGGGACAACGCAGCAGCTAGCCCGTTGGCACTCCCCTTCCCATGGGCCACCTCCGCCTCGCAATCCTGCAGGAGCAGGCTCCACCTCAGGAGCTTGGCGTTGGCTCCTTTCATCTGGTGCAGCCAGGTCAGGGGGGAGTGGTGGGTGCACACGCTGAAGTGTCGCCCAGAGAGATATGGCTGGAGTTTCTTAAGGGCCCGCACCATGGCCAGACATTCCTTCTCGATGGCCGCGGAGTTCTGCTCCCGGGGTAGCAACTTCTTGCTCAGGTACACGATGGGGTGTCTCTCCCCCTTTTCATTAACACCGCCCCCGGCCCTGTGTCTGAGGCGTCGGCAAACACCATAAAGGGCTTGTCAAAGTCTGTGGTTACGAGAACTGGGCCACTGACCAGAGCCTCCTTCAATGCCCAGGGAGCCCTCTGGCACTGCTCGGTCCAGACCACCTTGTCTGGGTTCCCCTCCTTGCACAGCTCAGTGAGGGGGGCGGCTATGGCGCTAAAGTGGGGCACGAATCTTCGCTAGTACCCCGCCGCCAGCCCGATAAAGCCTGGACCTGCTTTTTGGTTTGGGGAGCGGGCCAGTCTGATCACCTGCACCTTGGCTGGTTCCGGCTTTAGGCAGCCGCTCCCCACCCCGTGACCCAGGTAGGATACGTCAGCCATCCCCACCTTGCACTTCTCAGCCTTTACGGTCAGCCCAGCCTCCTGGAGTCGGTCCAGCACTCGTTTAACCCGGGACACGTGGTCCTCCCAGGTCTGGCTGAAGACGCAGATGTCGTCAATATACGCCACAGCAAAACTCTCCATCCCCCTCAGTAGCTGATCCACCAGGCGCTGGAAGGTGGCCGGCGCTCCCTTGAGGCCGAAGGGCAGGGCCAGGAACTCAGAGCCCCAGAGGGGTGATAAAAGCCGATTTCAGCCTGGCATCTGCATCCAGCGGCACTTGCCAGTAGCCCTTGGTAAGATCCATGGTGGTGAGGTACCGAGCTCCCCCCAGCTTGTCTAGGAGCTCGTCAGGCCTGGGCATGAGGGAGGCATCAGATACGGTGATGGCATTGAGCTTCCGATAGTCCCCACAGAACCGGATCGACCCGTCCTTCTTGGGGACCAGCAGCACCGGCGAGGCCCAAGGGCTGGCAGACGGCTGGATCCCCCCCAACGCCAGCATGTCCCTGACCTCTCTCCAGGCCCTGAGCAGTTTTCCCTGTGCCGTGGAAGAGGGAGCATCTTATGGGCGGGTGCGATCCTGTCTCCACCCGCTGGACAGTCAGATTAGAGAGTCCAGGCTGGTGGAAAACAGCTGTCGGTACAGATGCAGCACCGCTCTGATCTCAGCCCGCTGGGCAGGGGTCAGGCGATCCGAGAGGGGAATTGTTTCCAGGGGGAGCCAGCTCCTGTCTCCGGGAATAGAACTAACAGGTCATCCCACTGCTCCTCCCAATGCCCACACACGGCTTCATCACACTGACACGGTACCCGGTGGCGGTGCCGGTTCAACAGCTCCACCACATAGTTCACCTCATTTAGTTGCTTGACAACCTTGAAAGGGTCCTTCCCAGGCGGCCTGGAGTTTGTGCAGTTCCAGATACGGGACCTCAGGGGTTTTACGCAGACTCCGGAACTTTTCCCGGTTCGCCTCGGGCGTCAGCCCCAACCCGCGGAGCAGGGCCTGTTTGAACAGTTCATAGTCCTCTGCCTCCGCCCCTTCCATTCGGCTGTGCATCCCCACGGCTTTGGGGTCCAGTAAGGGGGTGAGAAACCGGAGCCTGTCTGCAGGGTCAACCCTGTGCAGCTCGCAGGCCTCCTCAAAGGCCGTCAGGAATTCATCTGCGTCCTGCCCTTCCTCACACCGGGACAGGATGCGCCGATCAAAGCTCCAGGCAGTCCTGGGTCCCCCCTCGCTCACAGCAGCCGGGGGCTCTCTGCTCCTCGGCCTGGCCAGCTCCAGCTCATGCTGCTCCTCAGCCTCTGGCTCCTTCTCCTCAGGCTCCTTCTCCCCATCCTCCCGCTCCTTCCCCTCATCTGCCGGCTCCTTCTCCCCATCCTCCAGCTCCTTCCCCTTATCCACCGGCCCCTTCTCCTCACCCGCCGGTTCCTTCCCCTCATCCTCCCGCTCCTTCTCTCCATCCGCCGGCTCCTTCTCCTCAGCCTCTGGCTCTTTCGGTTTTAACTCCCTCTCCCATTCCAGCCGCCTCAGCTCCAGCGACGGGGAGCTTGGTCGTGAGGATCCCCTGCTGGTCGCGGGGGTCACGGTGCCCCCAGGGTTCGCCTGGCTCCTTCCAGCCCCGCCCCTAGGCACAGGTCAGAGGGGCCCTGGGGTGCCCTTGGGATCAGCCTGACCCCTCCCAGCCGGGACAGACGCCGGTGCCCAGCCTGCATCTGCCGGGCGGCTTCCCTCAGAGACAGGGACATCGTCCTCCTGCAGCTGGGCGATCAGCTGGGCTTTGGTGAGCTTCCCAATGCGCAGCCGCCTCTGCCGGCACAGCTCCCCCAGCTCCCCCGTAAGGCGCTGCTGATACATCTCCCCGCTGGACACTCGCAGGCCTGGGCACTCTCAACTCCCCACGGTTCCCAGGAAGAACCCGACTGTCCCACCCTTCTCCAGGTCACCACCCCTCCCCCAGGGCCGACTCCGCCGCCCCTGGAACCGCTCGCCGGGGGGACCCTTCTCGCTGGGCCCCCACCCCCAGGGGTTAACCACCGTTCCCGGCGTGCAGTCCATCCCACTACTGCCACCAGTTGTCCCGGAGTGTGGGGGAGTCAGGGCCCTGCACCCCCCACTTCCTGCGATTCACCGGGACTCTCAGCAGGCCGGTAACACAGGTGGTTTATTAGCCGACAGGAACAGCCCAAAACCCAGAGCTTGTAGGTACAGGAAACAGGGCCCCTCAGTCAGGTCCTTCTTAGGGGGTAGGAAGCCCAGACCCCAGTTCTGGGCCTCTCCCCATTTCCCCAGCCAGCTCCAAACTGAAAACCCCTCCAGCCGCCTCCCTCAGGCTCCTCCTCCAGCCTTTCTCCAGATTCCCGGGCAGGTGTCACCTGGCCCCGACCCCCTCCTGGGCTCAGGTTATGAAGGGCGGCCACCAACCTTTCCCCGCTGGCCGTCAGGTATCACCCCTCAGTGACGTCACCCCCTTATTTCCCATCCCCATCTAGTACTGGTGCAGCACCCCAGGGAAACTGAGGCACACCCCGTGTTAGCAGAAGACAGTAAACTAGTAAAACTCCCCCTGCACCATTATCAGGTTAATACTCCTTATTCTGTCACAGTGGGGTCTAGTGGTTAGAACAGGGGGCTGGGAGCCAGGACTCCTGGGTTCTCTCCCCAGCTCGTGGGGGATGGGTGGCTGGCTTGTGGTCCTGGCCCTGACACCCGCCCCCCCCCCGGTTGGTTCGTTCCAGCACTGCGGGGAATGCGAGAAGTGCCCATGCAAGGAGGGTGACACCAGCGAGCACTGCGAGTCCTGCCAGGTAGGGGCTGCGAGCTTCCCCCTAGCAGTGCCCCTGGCTGGGGATCCCAGCGCTGCGAGCTTCCCCACAGCAGTGCCCCCAGCCAGGGACACCAGCACTGTGAGCTTCCCTGCAGCAGTGCCCCTGGCTGGAGAACCCAGCACTGCGAGCTTCCCTGGAGCAGTGCCCCAGTTGAGGATCCCGGTGCTGCAAGCTTCTCCACAGCAATGCCCCCGCCCAGGGCCCCTGGTGCTGCGAGCTTCCCTGCAGCAGTGCCCCTGGCTGGAGAACCAAGCGCTGCGAGCTTCCCCGCAGCAGTGTCCCTGGCCCTGCGAGCTTCCCCACAGCAGTGTCCCCGGGGTGGGATGCCGGCGCTGCGAGCTTCCCCACAGCAGTGCCCCCAGGCAGGGACGCCAACGCTGCGAGCTTCCCTGGAGCAGTGCCCCAGTTGAGGCATGTCACAGGGAGTGCGGTGCTGCAAGCTTCCCCCGAGCAGTGCCCCTGGCCAAGGACCCCAGCTCTGCGAGCTTCCCCACAGCAGTGTCCCCGGGGTGGGACGCCGGCGCTGCGAGCTTCCCCACAGCAGTGCCCCCGGGGTGGGACGCCGGCGCTGCGAGCTTCCCCACAGCAGTGCCCCCAGGGTGGGACGCCGGCGCTGCGAGCTTCCCCACAGCAGTGCCCCCAGGGTGGGACGCCGGCACTGCGAGCTTCCCCGGAGCAGTGCCCCCAGGGTGGGATGCCGGCGCTGCGAGCTTCCCCACAGCAGTGCCCTGGCAGTAATTAACTTCTCTCTCTCCTCCCCCCCCGCCGCCAGTACTGCCAGTTCTGCTACGTGTGCCCCCTCCTCTGTGAGACGGGCTGCCAGCCAGGTGAGTGCCCCCCCGCACCCAGCCCCGGGGGGGAGGGGATCCTGGGGAGGGCAGGGGGGGCGCTCGTCTGACCCCTCTGTGCTTCTGTTTTGCAGGAGGCATCATGGACCAGCTCTCTGGGGCCTTGGTCCAGTAAGTGACACCCCCACCCCGGAGCCAGGGTGCCCCCTGCTGGGGGGGGGGGCTTCAGCATGGGAAAAGGTCTGGGCTGGGAGGGACGTAACCCCCCAGTTCCGGTGGAGGCACCAGTGTAACCCTGTGGGGGGGACCCCAGTTCCAGGGGGAGGAGGGGTCACCAGTTTATCCCTTTGGGGGGTGGGACCCCAGCTCCTGGGGGAGGGGGTGGGGGGGTCACCAGGAGTTTAACCCTTCCCTCTCCTCCCCAGGTCTGTCTCATCCATCTTCGAACATCAGGAGCAGTGAAAGGCTCGTGGGGAGAATCATTTTTTTGGGGGGGGGGGGAAGAACCTGGCTGACCTCTGACCCTTAGGGGTTAAAGGGGGCCAAGGAGCCGGTGGCCCCCCCAAGGGAGGGGGGACACGAGTCCTGCACCTCAAACTGTGCTGCCCCATGTCACCCCCCCCCAGTGCCTAGTTACAAGGCCGGGGGGGGTCATCCCCTTTAGGTGGGGGGGCAGCCCCACTCCGAGGGCAACCGGGGGGGAAGCATTGAGCTGCAGCCCCCCCACGAGGCATCATGCAACCCCCCCCACTTACCTCCTGTGATGCCCCCATCTCATCCCCCCCGGACGCTGCCCTGCTCCCCCCATAAGTGGCCCCCCCAGCATGAGCTGCAGGACCCCTCAGCAGCCCCCCTCCACGTTGTACGTTCTGTTCTTTGGTGCTTGTTTCCCTGTGAATAAAACTGGCCCCCTTCCCCCCACCTGAGACTTTTTTTGGGGGGGGTAGGGGGGAAGGAGTCTAGCACCCCTCCCCCGGGTAGCTGGGTCTGGGTTCCCCACAGGCGGCCACCTCTGGGGTGGGGCACAGGGCTGGATCCCTTGCACGGATGGACACGTAGCCCCTGCTGGGTTTTGGGGGCCCCCACCCGGCACTGGGACATGGCACCTTGGGGGGGGCGCTGGGTTTTGGGGGTCCCCACCCGGCACTGGGACATGGCACCTTGGGGGGGGCGCTGGGTTTTGGGGGCCCCCACCCGGCACTGGGACATGGCACCTTGGGGGGGGGCGCTGGGTTTTGGGGGCCCCCACCCGGCACTGGGACATGGCACCTTGGGGGGGGCGCTGGGTTTTGGGGGCCCCCACCCGGCACTGGGACATGGCACCTCGGGGGGGGGGGCGCTGGGTTTTGGGCCCCCTTGCCTGGCGCTGGACAAATGAAGCCGTTTTTTTTCATAAACATTTTTCTTTTTTTTTTAAACGTTTTCCAGCCCCCGGGGGGGGGCGGGCGGGGGGGGGCACCGGCTGTCAGGGCCCCCCCCCCAGCATTTTTTTTTTTACATTTTTTTTTGTAAAGTTTTTCCTCCGTTTTTTCCCCTCATGCAAAACCCCCCCTGCCCCCCCACAAATAAAAACAGGGCCCCCAAAATAACCTTAAATTAACCTGGGGGGAGGGGCCTTAAACGAAGGTTCGTTAAACGGCAGCAAAAGTCATTTCCACCAGCAGCCACGCCACAGATATGCACAGAAAATACAACTCTTATGGTACAGAGCCCGGGCCAGGGCCCCCCCCCAGGGCCAGGGCCCCCCCCCAAGGCCAGGCCCCCCCCAGGCCCAGGAACACACCAGGCCAGAGACCCCCGGGACCGGACCCCCAGGCTAGCACCCGCAGCGCCCCCCCCTCCAGGGTTTGATTTCACGGATCCCCCCCCCCCACAGAGCAGCCCACAGGGGGGGCAGGAAGCAGCCCACAGGGTGATGGGGTGGGGGTGTCAAATGCCCCCCCCCCACACTTTTAGCAGCAGATTCCCAGGACAGAGTTAACCCTTTGAGGGCCTGGGGGGAGGAGGGGATACAGGAGGCCACCGGGGGTGGGGGGGGAAGATACCAGACTGGGGGGGTAAAAATCCGGGGGGGGGAGATGGGGGGCTCAGGCTGGGGGGCTCTAAGCCAGGTGTGGAGGGGGGGGCTACAAGGCTGGGGGAAGCCTTTAACCCAATTCACATTCTTGCCCCCACCCTTGACAGAACAACAAATAAACTCCAAACAGACAGGTGGGGGGGGTCATGCCCCAGATTCCCCCTTCCCGGGGGGGGGGGCTCGGCCCCCCGGTCCCTCTGCAGTGTCCACAGGGCCGGGGGTGTCCCCCACCCACAGCAGCAGCAACGCCCCCTGCAGGCGGGGGCGGGAGTGTTTTTTGGGGGGAGGGGCCAGACGCAGGCCCCTCCCCTCATTGTGGGGAGGGGAGGGAAGAACCCCCCCCCTCCAGCAGCAGTGTCCGTCCGTGGGTCCCTGGCACCTGGGGGGGGAAAGCAGAGAATAAGACTGGATCCCCCCCGGCTCACACTCCCAGAAGGCCCCCCCACCCCACGCCGCACTCACCCGGCGCTAGCAGGAGTAGGTTCGCACCGAGACGCCATCACCCCCGCTGGCTGGCCAGGGAATTTCCTGGGGGAGGGGTACAAGGAGAGGTCAGAGGTCACACAACCCCCCGCCCCCCCCGGATCCCACAGCTGGGACCATCAGGGCACAGGCACCGGAAATCCTAGGGTGGAACTAAGCCAGCGTTGCAAGCTTCCCCACAGCAGTGCCAACAGCCAGGACACGCTCCCCCATCCCCCCCCCAGTGCTGTGAGCTTCCCCACAGCAGTGCCAACAGCCAGGACACACTCCCCCATCCTCCCCAGCGCCGCGAGCTTCCCCACAGCAGTGCCAACAGCCAGGACACGCTCCCCCATCCCCCCCCCAGTGCTGTGAGCTTCCCCACAGCAGTGCCAACAGCCAGGACACGCTCCCCCCTCACCCCCAGCGCTGCGAGCTTCCCCACAGCAGTGCCCCCCGCCGTGGCCCTCCCCCGCCCCCAGAGGCTGTGAGCGCCCCCAGGGCAGTGCCGCACCCGTACCTTCGGGCTGCACCTTGCGGAGCTGCACGCTGGGGGGCGCCATGGCGGTGGCGCGGAAGGTGGGGGGCAGCATCTCGGCCGAGTCAGGGCTCACCCCCCGCAGGTCCTTCTCCCGGAACATCTTCCGCCACGACGGGGAGCGGCTGAAGGTCTTGGCGCTGTCCTGGGGGGTCAGAGGTTACAGAGCTGGGGGGGGCTGGGCACCCCCCTTCCACCCCTGAAACACGTGGACTGGGTGGAGGGAGGAGACGATTCCTGGGGGGCCCGTAGCCCGGTGGGGGGGATTGTGTGGAGGGCCAGTTCTGTGGGGTCAGGGATGGCGGGGGGGGGGGGGCTGCACATGGACAGGTGGCGGGGGGGACGCACACCCTGGGAGGAATATTCTGGGGGGGGGCACAGTCGGTGGGGGGGGGGAGTTCTTACCTCATCCAGCCTCCGGTCCGTTCCCATAGCGATGAGATTCCCAAATTCCTTCTCCAGGATTTGCCGCGCCTGGAGCCCAGAGAGAACGGGGGGGGGGGGGAGGTCAGGTGTGATCGGGGCCCCCTCCCCCCACTATCCCTATCAGGCCTTGCACCCCCTGTGAGCCCCCAGATCAAAGCCTGGGCTCCCCTCGAACACGGGAACCCCCCAGCCCCCCTTCCTGCCCTGCCCCCAACTCCCCCCACCCTCCTTCCCTTCCCCACCTCCGCCCGCCCCCCCTCTGCTCCCCAGCCCCCTCCCCCTCCCCCAGCCCGCTCCCCCACCTCCGCCCGCCCCCTCTCTGCTCCCCAACCCCCTCCCCCTGCCCCCCCTCTGCTCCCCAGCCCCCTTCCCCTCCCCCCCACCTCCGCCCGCCCCTTCTCTGCTCCCCTGCCCCCTCCCCGTCTCCACCCCCCCCCCCCCCCCGCTGACCTGGGTGTTCTGCGTGGGGATCTGCAGGAGCAGGGCCAGGTCGCTGCAGTCGAAGGCGTCGTCCAGGGCCAGCAGCGCCCCGTGCACCCCGCTCTCCGCCAGGTTGTTGGCGAATTCCTTCAGCCCGATCAGCTGCACCCAGCACATCACCCGCTCGTTGGACCAGACCATCACGTCTGGGGGGGGGGGAGGCAGGGTCACACGGGGCCCCTCACTCCCGACCCGCAGCCCCTGCTAGCCCAGCCCTGCCCTGCCCTCCCCGCACCCGCGCCGGTGCCCCTCACTCCCGACCCGCAGCCCCTGCCAGCCCAGCCCTGCCCTGCCCTCCCCACACCCTAGCCCTGGGCTCAGAGGTGAAAGATGGTTCGGTCCGGCCCAGCGTACCAGCAAGAGCCAGCACGCCGTGCCGGACGGCACCGGCTTCCGTGGCGGGGATTTAAAGGGCTCTGGGCTCCCTGCCGCAGCCGGCAGCCCAGAGCCCTTTGAATCCCGCCCGCAGCTCCTCAGGGGGGATTTAAAGGGGCCGGAGCTCCATGGTGGTTGGGGCCCCGGGCCCTTTAATTTGCCCCTGAGCCCCAGGGGCTCCCAGCCACCTCTGCAGCTGGTAGCCCCGGGTTGATTTAAAGGCCCTGGGGCTCCCAGCCGCAGCCCTGCCCCAGGGCCTTTAAATCTTGAGAGGCCACGCCCCTTCCGGTTGAGGCCACGCCCCCTCAGGACTCCAGCAGTAGCAGTAAGTCCTGGAAGTTACTTTCACCCCTGCCTGGGCTCCCCTCAGCCGTGCTGGTGCCCCTCACTCCCGACCCGCAGCCCCCTGCCAGCCCAGCTCTGCCAGTGCCCCTCACTCCCGACCCGCAGCCCCCTGCTGTCCGGGGGGTGGGGGGGTGGGGGGCTCGGTACCTTTGATCTGGTTCTGACTTTCCTCCCGCCGCTGCTCCAGCTCCTTGCGGTCGTAGTTGAGGCGTTTCAAGCACATGATCCCGTAGTGGAGACTCACCCTGGGGGGGGGGGGGAAGAGACAGAAAAGGGGAGTTTGGAGGTGGGGATCCCCCCCTTCCCTGCAATCCCCATGCAGCTACTGAGAGCTGGGTTCGGGGGGGAGGGGAGCAGCAGGGGGGGAGGGCCCAGGGGGCCCCTTCTCTCACTGGTGGAAGCGGGGGGAAGGGGAGCGGTGGGGGAGGGGCAGCGAGGGGGCAGTGGGGGAGGGGTGGGGAGGCCTGTCTGTCCCTGGTGGAAGCGGGGGGAAGGGGAGCAGCCCGGGGGGGGGCGTCTCTCACCAGTGGAAGCGGGGAGAAGGGGAACAGCGGGGGGGGGCCACAGGGCCCCATCTCTCACCGGTGGAAGCAGGGGGTGGGGGAGCAGTGGGGGGATTCAGAGGGCCCCCATCACTCACTCATGGAAGCGGGGGGACGGGGCGCAGCGGGGGGGGGAGTCCGGGGAGCCCCCATCTCTCACCGGTGGAAGCAGGGGGTGGGGGAGCAGTGGGGGGATTCAGGGGGCCCTCATCACTCACTCATGGAAGCGGGGGGAAGGGGAGCAGCGGGGGGGGCCACAGGGCCCCATCTCTCACCGGTGGAAGCAGGGGGTGGGGGAGCAGTGGGGGGATTCAGGGGGCCCCCATCACTCACTCATGGAAGCGGGGGGAAGGGGAGCAGCGGGGGGGGGGGAGTCCGGGGAGCCCCCATCTCTCACCGGTGGAAGCTGTCGACCATCTTGAGCTGGCCCCGCAGCTCCTTCTTGTTGAGGTGGTCGAGCATGCGGGCGTCCACCAGCGACTCCATGAAGTAGCTGCGATACTGGGGCAGGCCCAGGCTGGGCAGCCAGTCGTTCCCCACCCACTCGTGGTTCATGTCGCCGTAGGCCAGGATCTGCCGGGGGTGGGACACGACGGGACGTCAGCGCCTGACCCCTCGCTCACCCTGCTGCCCTTTGACCCAGCCTGTGACCCCGCTGCCCTTTGACCCGGCCTGTGACCCCGCTGCCCTTTGACCCGACCCGTGACCCCGCTGCCCTTTGACCCGACCCGTGACCTTTGTCCATCCCGCTCTGCCCTCGTGACTCCGCTGCCCTGACTACTGACCCACACTGTGACCTCCCTGCCTCATGACCCTACCACCTCCTGACCCCACTGCCCGTTAACCCCTGACCTTGTGACCTCCCTGCCTCCCTGGCCTTTGACCCTCACCTGCCCCATGACCTCCCTGCCCTTTCACTCCTGACCCACATTGTGACCTCCCCACACCATGACCTCTTACCTGCCACATGACCCCACTGCCCGTTGATTCCTGACCCCACACTGTGATGTCCCTGCCCCGTCCCTCGCTCACCCTGAGACACCCAAACTCCCCCTGACCTCACTGCCCTTTAACCCCTGACCCCGTGACCTCCCTGCCCCAGCACCCTGCTGTCCTCTGATCCCTGTCCCCTCAGTGTGATCTCCCTACCCCACCTCTCACCCACCCCGTGACATCAGTGCCCTTTGACTCCTGACCCCATTTTGACCTCTCACCTGCCCTGCAACCCCTGACCTTTTGCCCACCCCGTGACCTCCCCATCCTATAACCTGCAACCCCTTACTCAGACTGCAACCTGCCCTATGACCTCTAACCTCTCACCCCTACGCTGTAACCCTGGGACAACCCCCACCTTTCCCCTCCAATCTCCGAACATCCCTCACTTCTGACCCTGCTGCCCAGCGACCTACAGCCGCCCCTGCCCCACGACCCCTGCCATACACCCTCTGACCCCTGTGCCCCCCCCACCACCACCACCGCAGAGGGAATAATCCAATACCCACAATGCACTGCAACAGTCACAGCTACCAACACAGATTGCAGGGAGGACCGATGTACTGCCACAAAAAACCACCCCCGTGAAACAGGGCCAGTGGGACAGCCCATCCCTCCTCCCCCCCACCCCAACAGGGACAGAGGGATAGTCCATCCCTCCTCCCCCTCCTCCCGCAGTGGGACAATCCATTCCTCCTTCCTCCCCGCTAAACAGGGACAGTAGAAGAGTCCATCCCTCCTCACCCCCCCAAACAGGGCCAATGGGACAGTCCCTCCTCCCCCCGCCACCAGGACAGTAGAACAGTCCATCCCTTCCTCTCCCCCCCCAAAAGGGACAGTCCATCCCACCTCCCCCCCCAACACAGGGAGAGTGGGACAGTCCATCCCCGAAACAGGGACACGTGTGTGTGTGTGTGTGTGTGTGTGTGTGTGTGTGTGTGTGTGTGTGTGTGTGCGCGCGCGCCCCGCCCTCCTCCTGCCCTGCCCCCAACCAGGTCGAAAATACTGCAGCTGTCTGCCCACCCCGTGCGCGCGGGGGGGGTGTGTGTGTGTGTGTAGCATCGTCGCACGAGAGCGAGGAGCCGTGCGAGACGTATATAAAAGAACGGGAGGTCAGGGCGACGGGGTGAGCAATTGCACTTCTCCCCCCACCCCCACCCCCTGCCAAGGAAACGTTGGCACCAGAACGGGCCCGATCCATAACAAGGGGCGACAGGAAACGCAGGGCAGCATGGTAAACCTACGGCCACGCCCACCGCTGCCTAGGCCACGCCCACCCCCTGCCTAGGCCACGCCCTCACAGTCCATACTCCTGCCTAGCGGCCCCGCCCCCCTACCTGCTCCCAGCTGATCTCCTTGCTCTCCTGGGCGGGCGCAGCGGGAAGGAAGGTGGAGAGAGTGGTTAGTGCAACGCCCCTCCCCCGCCTCCGTGTCCCCCCCCCCCGTCCCCGTGCACGACTCTCACTCACCAGCTTGGTTGTGGCGGTGAGCGACTCCACCTCCTCGTGCGTCATCCACACGTTGCTCGTGGACTGCGGGGGGCACGAGGGTGCAGGACACGGGGGCGGGGGGAGAGAGACAGAGATTTCACCATTATATCGCTTTGGGAGGGGGCCTGTCCCAGCCTCTCAGGCGCCGGGGGGGGGGGAGTGGGGCAGGGGCACCGAGCAGGAGCTGGGGGGCACCAGGGCTGGGGGGCAAGGTGGGGGGCCGTACCAGGTAGGAGTCAAGTGGGGCAGGCACTGTGGGGACTTAAGGGGGACTGGGGAGCCAGGGGGGACCCAAGGGGGGCTGGGGACGTACTGTGCGGCAGAGGGCGCCGGGGGGGGACCTGAGGGGGACCTCGGGCTGTACCATGCGGGTGTTGGTGGGTGGAAGCAGGGAGCCAGGGACGGACCCTGGGGGGGCCGTACCATGCAGGTGCTGGCAGGGGGACTCCAGGGGGGCTGTACCGTTTGGGAGCTGGCGGGGGGACCAGGGGGGCTGTACCATGCAGATGCTGGCAGGGGGACCGGGGGGGGGGACCAGGGGGGCCATACCATGCGGATGCTGGTGGGGAGCACCAGGGGGGTGTACCATACGGGTGCTGGCGGGGGGACCGGAGAGGTTGTACCATGCGGGTGCTGGTGGGGGGACCGGGGATGGATTCCAGGGGGGCAATACCGTGCGGGTGCTGGCGGGGGGGGACTGGGGGGGGCCGTACCGTACGGGTGCTGGCGGGGGGGGGACTGGGGGGGCCGTACAGTACGGGTGCTGGCGGAGGGGCCTGGGGGGGGGACGTACCGTGCGGGTGCGGGGGGGGGGGGCCTGGGGGGGCCGTACCGTACGGGTGCTGGCGGGGGGACCGGAGGGGTCATACCATGCGGGTGCTGGTGGGGGGACCGGGGATGGATTCCAGGGGGGCAATACCATGCGGGTGCTGGCGGGGGGGGATGGAGCGGGGCCGTACCATGCGGGTGCTGGGGGGGGTGCGGGGGGGGGCCGTACCGTACGGGTGGGGGGGGGGGCTGGGGGGGGCCGTACCCGACGGGTGCTGGCGGGGGGGGGCTGGGGGGGGCCGTACCGTACGGGTGCTGGCGGGGGGGACTGGGGGGGCCGTACCGTACGGGTGCTGGCGGGGGGGACGGGGCGGGGCCGTACTGTACGGGTGCTGGGGGGGGGACCGGAGGGGTCGTACCGTACGGGTGCTGGCGGGGGGACCGGGGATGGATTCCAGGGGGGCAATACCATGCGGGTGCTGGCGGGGGACGGACGGAGCGGGGCCGTACCGTACGGGTGCTGGGGGGGGGGGACGGAGCGGGGCCGTACCTTACGGGTGCTGGCGGGGGGGGACTGGGGGGGCCGTTCTGTGAAGGGGCGGGGTGGGAACTGCGGGGGGGCCGTACCGTACGGGTGCTGGGGGGGGACGTACCATAAGGGTGCTGGCGGGGGGGGGACTGGGGGGGGGCCATACCATACGGGTGCTGGCGGGGGGGGGGACGGAGCAGGGCCGTACTGTACGGGTGCTGGCGGGGGGGCCGGAGGGGTCGTACCATGCGGGTGCTGGTGGGGGGACCGGGGATGGGTGCTGGTGGGGGGACCGGGGATGGATTCCAGGGGGGCAATACCATGCGGGTGCTGGCGGGGGGGGGACGGAGCGGGACCGTACCGTACGGGTGCTGGGGGGGGACTGGGGGGGGGCCGTACCTTACGGGTGCTGGCGGGGGGGGGGCTGGGGGGGCCGTACCGTACGGGTGCTGGGGGGGGACTGCGGGGGGGGCCGTACCGTACGGGTGCTGGGGGGGGGGGGACGGAGCGGGGCCGTACCATACGGGTGGTGGCGGGGGGGGGGGGACGGGGCGGGGCCGTACCGTACGGGTGCTGGCGGGGGGGGACGGGGCGGGGCCGTACCGTACGGGTGCTGGCGGGGGGGGACGGGGCGGGGCCGTACCATACGGGTGCTGGGGGGGGACGGGGGGGGGCCGTACCGAACGGGGGCTAGGGGGGGGGACTGGGGGGGCCGTACCATACGGGTGCTGGCGGGGGGGGACGGGGCGGGGCCGTACCATGCGGGTGCTGGCGGGGGGGGACGGGGCGGGGCCGTACCATGCGGGTGCTGGCGGGGGGGGACGGGGCGGGGCCGTACCATACGGGTGCTGGCGGGGGGGGACGGGGCGGGGCCGTACCATGCGGGTGCTGGCGGGGGGGGATGGGGCGGGGCCGTACCATGCGGGTGCTGGCGGGGGGGGACGGGGCGGGGCCGTACCATACGGGTGCTGGTGGGGGGGACCGAGGGGGGGGCCGTACCGCACGGGTGCTGGGGGGGTACGGGGCGGGGCCGTACCATGCGGGTGCTGGCGGAGGGGGACGGGGCGGGGCCGTACCATGCGGGTGCTGGGGGGGGGAACTGGGGGGGCCGTACCGTACGGGTGCTGGCGGGGGGGGACGGGGCCGTACCATGCGGGTGCTGGGGGGGGGACGGGGCGGGGCCGTACCATATGGGTGCTGGTTGGGGGGACCGAGGGGGGGGCCGTACCGTACGGGTGCTGGCGGGCGCCGAGGGGCTGGTGAGCGACACCATCTCCTGGATGGCCAGGCGCAGCTTGAGCCGGTGCAGCGGGTTGCTGATGCCGATCTCCCGCTGGATCTCCGTGTCCGACAGGTTGGCCATGATGGCCCCGCTCTTGACATTGGCCCGGCAGGCGGCCACGTACCAGGCCGGCATCCCCACCCACAGCTGCCGGGGCAGGGGGGTTAGGGCGCCTGGGGGGTGCCTGGAGCCCCCCCATTCAGCCCCCCAGATGCCTGGGTTCCAACCTCGCAGCCCCCCCTCCACTTCTCCCCCGGACGCCTGGGTTCCAACCTCGCAGCCCCCCCTGCACTTCCCCCCGGACGCCTGGGTTCCAACCTCGCAGCCCCCCCTGCCCCCACTAGTCCCCCGGTCATGGGGGTTCCAACCTCGCAGCCCCCTGCCCCCACTATTCCCCCGGACGCCTGGGTTCCAACCTCGCAGCCCCCTGCCCCCACTATTCCCCCGGACGCCTGGGTTCCAACCTCGCAGCCCCCTGCCCCCACTATTCCCCGGTCGCGTGGGTTCCAACCTCGCAGCCCCCTGCCCCCACGATTCCCCCGGACGCCTGGGTTCCAACCTCGCAGCCCCCTGCCCCCACTTCTTTCCGGGACACCTGGGTTCCAACCTCGCAGCCCCCTGCCCCCACTATTCCCCCGGACGCCTGGGTTCCAACCTTGCAGCCCCCTGCTCCCACTTCTTTCCCGGACGCCTGGGTTCCAACCTTGCAGCCCCCCCATCCACTCCCCCCCGGACGCCTGGGTTCCAACCTCGCGCACCCCCCCCCCACTTCTTTCCCAGATGCCTGGGTTCCAACCCCCATCCCCTCCCCCACCCCCAGGATGCCTGGGTCCCCCAGCCCCCTCGCAATGCCGTCACCTCCAGCCAGGACACGACGGTGGGTCCGTCCCAGGCGGCGAAGGGCAGGCCCTGGCGACAGGCCTCCTCCAGCAGCTCGTGCCTAGGGGGCGGGAGTGGGGGGGTGAGATTGAGGGGACCCCCCACCCCACCCACCATCCCCCGCCCATTAGCCCCTGCCCCTCCCCCCACTCACTTCTTCTTATTCCGTCGGTCCTTGTCCACCGGCCCAGCCAGCTTGGAGAGACCCAGGGGGTCCGCGGGGGACGTCTCGTCCGACGGGGTCCCGGCTGCGGGGGGGGGGGGGGGGAAGGAGAACAGGTGAGAGTCTCCCCCCACACTCCCATTGCCGGCCAGCCCCCCTCCCCGCAGCACCCAGCCAGGGAGACCGGATGCCTGGGTTCTCTCCACAGCTCTGGGAGGGGAGTGGGGGCTAGTGGTTAGAGCGGGGGGGGGCTGGGAGCCAGGACTCCTGGGTTCTCTCCCCGGCTCTGGGAGGGGCGAGTGGGTCTCAGCAGGGTGTGGGAGGGGATCCTGGGGCCCATGGGGGGGGCACCTACGCAGGGAGGGCGAGTCCCGGCCTGGGGGGCCCAGCCGCCCCTTCTCCTTCTTCCCGAAGAGGCGCCCGATGGACGACTTGATGCTTTTCTTCTTGGTGGATTTGTGCAGCGAGTCCTGGCTGCTGTTGGTGCCCTCGGAGCCCAGCCTGGGGGGGGGGGGGATGATACAGGCTAACGCTGCCCCCTCCCAATATTCACCCACCCCAACCCTGCAGCCCCGCCCTGGGCAAACGACAGAACCCCCCTGATTCCCCCCCAAACCCGTCGTCCGTCCCCCCAGGTCGCTGCTCCCCGACTCCCCCATCGCAGGACCCCCCCTCCCGACTCCCCGGGCCTGCTGCCCGTTAACCCCCCCCCCGGCCTGCTGCCCCATAACCCCCCCTCCCCCCGGGTCACTGCCCCTCAATTTCCCCATCCCAGCTCCCCCCACATCCCCATCCTCCCCAAGCCCACTGCCCCCCACCCCCTTCCCCCACTGGGCCACTCCCCACCCGCCCGCCTGCTGCCCCCCAACCGTGTCTCCCCCCCACCCCCCGGCTCACCCTGCCCGCAGGTCCCGGCCGTCCTCCAGGGCTCCGGCCTGCAGCGCCAGGGCCTGGCTCACCCGCTCCAGCCGGGCAGTGCGGGGGGTCGTGGGGGGTGGCGTCTCACAGGGCACCAGGGCCTTCTCCTCCGCCCCACGCCCCTCCTCCTTTGGCACGTGGTTCTGGGGGGGCAGGGGGGAAGCACAGGGCACTGCCTTAGGGAAGCACGCAGCACAGGGGTCCCGTCCGCGGTGGGAACGCTGCTGGGGAGGGAGCAGCTCGCCGGGTGGGAGTGGGGGGACCCTGCGGTAGGGAAGTTCCCAGCGCTGGGGGGGGACACACCCCACTCTGGGAGGGGGCGGGCAACACCCCATGGGGGGGGGCGGGAGCTGGCGGCGCCGGGGGAGCAGGACACCCCGCTGGGAAGGGGGAGCTGGCAGTGCCTGGGGGGGGACAACACCCCATGGGGGGGGGGGCGGGAGCTGGCGGCGCCTAGGGGGCAGGACACCCTGCTGGGGGGGGAGCTGGTGGCGCCTGGGGGGGGACAACACCCCATGGGGGGCGGGAGATGGCGGTGCCTGGGGGGGGCAGGACACCCCACTGGGGGGCGGGGAACTGGCAGTGCCAGGCCGGGGGGGACCGATACTCACCATCCTGTCTCCCTCGCGGGCGGGGCTGTGGGGCGCCAGGCGGGGGGTGGAGTGCCCGCTGCTGGGGGGTGAGGGGCTGGCCAGGGTGGAGCTGGTGACCGACGGGGGGATGGAGGCGCCAGCCCGGTACCGGCCCAGGGACCCGTCCAGCGCCGAGCCGCTGACCCGGCTCTCGATCTCCTCGGCGCGCAGCTCCGTGCACTCCTTCTCCTCCTGGATCAGCCTGGGGGGGGGACAGCCGTGAGGGGGGGGGCGCAGCCACGGGGGGGGGCCCAGGGGATCCCTCGGCTGTGGGGTGGTTATGGGGGATGGAGAAGCTGCTGAGGGGTCCCCCAGGGGGTGCAGAGGAGGACCCTGGGGCGTTAGGTGGTTCCTGGGGGGGTTCAGAGGGGATCTCCAGGGTGATGTGAGGGTCCCGGGGGGTTAAGAGGGGGTCCCTGAGGTGGTGAATCCCAGGGGCTGCGGGTTCAGGGGGTCCCCTAGGGCGATGGGGGTTCAGGGGGTCCCAAGGGGGGGGTCCTCACTTGATCTCCTTGTTGATGGCCTCGAGCTGCTCCTGCAGCATGATGGCCAGCGTCTGCACGTCCGTCTGCCCGCTGGGCGAGAGCAGGTCGGCCGAGCCGAAGAGGGGGTCGCGCTCCTCCTCGTCCGACCCGTCCAGTCCCCCCTCGAAGGACTGGGCCAGCCCCCCTGCCTGCTGCGCCCGCTCCCACTCCTGGGGGGGCCTGCGGGGAGGGGGAGGGGAGGGTGAGATGTGGGGCAGACCCCAAAACTGCCCCCCCAGCCGCCCCCCCCAGCACAGGCCCCACCCCACCACTGACCCGCCCCCCTGCAGCACAGGGCCCCCCCAATTCCTGGGGGCCACCAGGGGTGGGGGGTGATCTCAGCCTGCCCCCCAGCACCCCTCCAGCCCTGCCCCCCATCCCGATAGCAAGAGATGGCTGAGTACTCACCGGGGGTGGGGGCAAATCCGGGCCAGGGGAGATAAAGGACACAGTTAGTAGCAGCCAGAAACCTGCCCCTCCCAGCCCGTCCCCCACCCCACCCCGCCCCATCACCTTAGTGGCTTCATCCTTTACGGCCCAGCGCCCCTTCTTGTGCCGGCGGGGGGTGCCGGCGTAGGGGTCCGCGGGCAGGGCGGGGGCCTGGGAGTAGCGCAGCTCCAGGGCGCTGCCCGGCAGGGACCTGTGGGAACAGTACGGCGTTCGGGACACTGGTGCCTGCCTCAGTTTCCCCACCTGCTGCGTGAGCCGCCCAGCTGGGGGTGGGGCAGGGGGCACAGTGGGGGCTGGGGAGCAGATGGGGGGGAGTTTTCTGCGAGGGGTAACATCAGGGTTTTTTTTTTTCCAATTTGGATCAATTCCCGTTTTCACGGCGACGGGAAAAGATGGGCGGATAAGTCAGACAATTAACGGCGGAGAATGAAAACCGGTTCGGACGCCAGCCGGGGGAAGATCCTCCAGCCCAAGCAACACGCTGGCCGCCCGCCCTCCCCTTCCGTCGCCGCACGGTGAGTTTCCCTCTCGGGTCACCGTGAATTCGGTGTTTACAGACAAGCTACAAACCACACCCTGCTAAGCCCAGCGACAGCCGAGGCCCCGTCTCTTAGGGGTTAAGGAAAAAATCACAGGGTTTTCCCCAATCTATTATTCAAGGGAGATTTTAACGGATTTCCCCCTGAATTTTCGACTGCTCGAGCACGTGCGACAATATTGATTCTGTTAGGAAAAGCCCCGTTCCATTCGGTAGCTGCCGTCACGTGAACAGTGAAGTCGGTAACCGCGAGACTCTCCGTTAGCGTACGGCGCTGGAGCGGAAGAGACGGATGGGTCAATGCCCATATACCGCTACCGTACAGCATAAAACTGCTTTTCGTGGCTTTCGCTTTTCTCTTTACTCCTAGAGGGATTCTGTGCCATTGCACGTGCGTAGACTGAATGAATTGCGCAGAGTTTTAATTTTTTTGCGCCAAAAAAAAAAAAAAAAAAAAAAAGCTTTGGCTGAAAAGTTGTTGCGGTTCTGCCTTTTGGCCACCAGAGGGTGCTGTGGCGATGGAACAAAGCAGCAGCTCCCGGCCAGCTAGGGAAGAGAAAGAGCCGGCAGAGCCTTCTTCGCAGTGCCTGTCGGGCCAGGTCAGGAGACAGGGGCTATGGGGAGACAGACAACGTGGGGCTGCTGGAGGGTCAGACGGGGGCTCATAAGGGCTAGTGGGAGAGGACAGACTGGGGCAGGGGCTGAACGGGACTGGAGGCGCAGGGCCACAGGGAGGAGGGAGACGCAGGGCTACATAGGGACAGGGGAGGGGGTGCAGGGCCACATGGGGATGGGGGCAGTGGATGTCTGAGTGGAGGTGGAGGGACACATGTGTCTGACTGAATGGGAGAGGCTTGGGGCCAGCCAGGGTCTGCTCGGGGAAGCTCCCGAACAACCCCTCCCCGCCCCCCAAAATAGCCTGCTCCATACTGTTCACACCCAGGCCATTTACTTCCCTCTCCCTCAGCTCCTCCGTTACCCGACTCCCCCCGGCCCTCGCACTGCTTCTCGGGGGTGCGGGAAACACGGGTCTGTATTGTAACTTCAATGAATTATTGCTCGGA
This sequence comes from Mauremys mutica, assembly GCF_020497125.1. Classification (NCBI taxonomy): domain Eukaryota; kingdom Metazoa; phylum Chordata; order Testudines; family Geoemydidae; genus Mauremys; species Mauremys mutica. The sequence goes on along the minus strand of NC_059086.1, from coordinate 36,563,336 downwards.
GTTGTGTATTAATACGCCTAGTAAGGAATCTATTTGTCAAAAAACATTTTCTGAATCTTTTTTGTAATACAGACGTACTTGCTGACAGGGATGTTGAAATAAACGACCACAAATAACTGAAACGGGTGTGATTATATTGCGTTATTTTGGGAAATAAACTTTGCAGAATTTTAAACTATTGTGCGCAGAATTTTTAATTTTTTGGTGCAGAATTCCCCCAGGAGTCTGTCTTTGGGCTGCCTTCGCTCCCCCATAATATCCCTGATATTTACTCAGAAAACCGCACCCGTATTTTTAATTTTTGTAGCAAACACAAATCAATTCCTGGAAAATCTTTAAAGAAAACGGCCTGAGCTGCAGCTAGGCAGGTTCTTTAAGCAATTACACAGATTTATTCAGAGTCGTCATTTTTCCGTCTCATCCGACCTTAGAGAATGGTGAACGACGCGTTCCTTCCTGACTAGATTTTTTTTTTAAACTTGCGCTTTGTGTCAAGCTAGATTTGAAAGTAAATTTCAATTTAAAATGCACCAAACCAACATTTTCATTTTTTTTTTTAATTAGCAAAATAAAACCGTACCGGACACATTCATAATGAAGTTTGCCAAGACCCGTTTTGCTTGTGAAACCAGCTGAATCAAACCCTTATTAATTAGTAAGCCACGACCCGGGAATTGAAGGTCCCGCGTCTGGAGCGAGCGGATCTCATTCCCTCGCCGGGTTTTCAGGCAGCGACCGGAAGAGGAAAACCAGCTCTCCTGCTTTTCCAACCCCGCATCGGTTTCCTAACTTAGGCTGAGCTGGGCACTGGAGGGACCTAGTCAAATAAACTGAACCGAGGGGAATTTTCTCCCCCAGGCGGCTTTAACCCCTCTCCGAACTCCGCTCTGGCGTCCGGCCAAAGTCGGCCACAAACTTCCCTTTCGTTCGTTTCAATGGTTCCAACCGGCGCTGGTTTTTACAAGGATAAGCCTGGATTTGGTTTCTTTTCTAAATCATCCACTCTGCCCTCCTCCACCCAGGAAACCAACCCCCTGGGGACACCCCCCCAGAACCCCTCCCTTCCCTCCCACCCCCCTCCTCCACTTTATCCCTGTCAGTAACCCCCCCGCCCCGGGTTTGCCAGGGGCCAGGACCCGGGGGGGTGGGAGGGAGCACGGTATCAACCCGTTACCTGGAGTAGGAGGAGACGGGTCGGCCCCGCAGCTGGTCGATTTCCATCTGCATCCGTTCCATCTCCGCCAGCAGCTGATCCTGGGGGGATGTGTGTGGGGGAGTGTCAGTGCAGCAGAGCCCCCGCCACCCCGAGCCCCACAGCCTGGGATCCCCACTCTGCCTACATGGCAAGCATCCCCCTGCCCCCCACCAGTACAGAAAAATCTGCCCAGCCCCCACCCCGAGCTCCGTCCCCCGCCCCCCCCGTACCTTGTTCAAGAGCAGCTCATCCTGCAGCTTCTTCATGTCGGCGATTTCCTCGCTCAGCGTGTTCTGGGGGGCAGATGGGGTGAGACCACAGACCCCAACGCAGCCCCCAGATCCCCCCCCCGGCCCTGCCGGTGCCCCTCACTCCCGACCCGCAGCCCCCAGATCCCCCCCGCCCTGCCAGTGTCCCTCACTCCTGACCCATAGTCCCCAGATCCCCCCCCCCGCCCTGCCAGTGCCCCTCACTCCCGACCCGCAGCCCCCAGATCTCCCCCCCGGCCCTGCGGTGCCCCTCACTCCCGACCCGCAGCCCCCAGATCCCCCCCCCCGCCCTGCCAGTGCCCCTCACTCCCGACCCGCAGCCCCCAGATCCCCACCCCCCCGGCCCTGCCGGTGCCCCTCACTCCCGACCCGCAGCCCCCAGATCTCCCCCCCCGGCCCTGCCGGTGCCCCTCACTCCTGACCCATAGTCCCCAGATCCCCCCCCCCCCGGCCCTGCCGGTGCCCCTCACTCCCGACCCGCAGCCCCACCTTCTCCTCCAGAGCCCCCATTCGCTCCTTGAGGTGCAGCTGCAGCCGCTCGTTGGACTCCGACAGCAGCTTGTCGACCGTCTCCGAGAGCCGCTTGTTGTGTTCGTCGTTCATCTTCTCCCGCTGCCGCGCCTGGGGGGTGCGGGGGGGTCATGGGGGTCCCTCTCCCATCGCCCAGAGCCCCCCTCAAACTGCCTTGCGGCCCCCCCATCCCCCAGAGCCCCCAATACACCCCTCTGCATCCCCACCCCCCCCGTGCCCCGGCCCCACCCCATATTCCAAAGCCCCGCCCAGAGCTGGGGACATTCCCCCCCCCCCAGCACCTGCCCCATTGTCAGACAACCCCTCCCCCCCCGCGGACACAGAGCACCCCCAGGTACGTCTCCCCCACTTGGGGACCAATCCCCAGAGGTCCCCCCTTCTTACCCCCCCACGCCCCCACCCAAGTCACTCAGGGAGGGGAACTCCTCCCCCGCACCCCGTCCCCTCCAAACCCCCAGGGATGGGAAGGGGGGCAGCAGAGCCGGGTCGAGAACCCAGGAGTCCTGCGACACCCCCCCCGGCCCCCTCCTCACCCGCTGCAGCTCCTGGTTCTTCTCTTCCAGCTGCGCCTCCAGCTGGCGCAGTCGCTCCTCGAAATTCCCGTGGCGCTCCTCAGCCTGGGTGGGGGGGACAGGACGGGTGTCAGCCACGCAGCCCCCCCGGCCGGGGGGGGGGAGGAGCTGTCGCCTGGGCCCCCACCCTACCCCAACCAGGGGTGGGCTCACCCCCCTCCCCCGCCACAGCCCCCCACCCTTCTGACCCCCCCAACCCTGCCACGACCCCCCAGGGCCACACGCCCCCTCCCCTGCCACAGCCCCCCACCCTCCTGGCACCCCCATCCCTGCCACGACCCCCCAGGGCTGCGTGCCCCCCCCCCCGCCACTGCCCCCCACCTTGCTGAGGGCGGCCACGCGCTGGGCCAGCTGGGCTTCGATCTCGGGCAGCGTCTCGGCCCTTTGCAGCGTTTGCTGGAGCTTGGCCTTGGCGTCCTCCAGCCACTCCTGCAGCTGGCGCCCCTTCTCCTCGCTCTGGGGGGGCACCGAGAGTCAGAGACCCCCCCACAGCCCCCCCACCCCCTTCTCCTCGCTCTGGGGGGGCACCGAGAGTCAGAGACCCCCCCACAGCCCCCCCACCCCCTTCTCCTCACTCTGGGGGGGCACCGAGAGTCAGAGACCCCCCACAGCCACCCCACCCCCTTCTCCTCGCTCTGGGGGGGCACCGAGAGTCAGAGACCCCCCACAGCCCCCCCACCCCCTTCTCCTCGCTCTGGGGGGGCACCGAGAGTCAGAGACCCCCCACAGCCCCCCCACCCCCTTCTCCTCGCTCTGGGGGGGCTGTGGGGGGGGGTACAGCAACTCCTTGCGGGGCCCGGGGGGGGTCCCGGGGGGGGCTCTGACCCGGCGGTACAGCGACTCCTTGCGGGGCACGTGGAGGGGTCCCGGGGGGGGCTCTGACCCGGCGGTACAGCGACCCCTTGCGGGGCATGGAGGGGTCCCGGGGGGGGCTCTGACCTGGCGGTACAGCGACCCCTTGCGGGGCACGGGGGGGGGCTCTGTCCTGGCGGTACAACGACCCCTTGCGGGGCACGGGGGGGGTCCTGGGGGGGCTCTGACCCGGCGGTACAGCGACCCCTTGCGGGGCACGTGGGGGGGGGGTCCCGGGGGGGGGTCTGACCTGGCGGTACAGCGACCCCTTGCGGGGCCCGTGGGGGGGGGGGCCCGGGGGGGCTCTGACCCGGCGGTACAGCGACCCCTTGCAGGGCACGGGAGGGTCCGGGGGGGGCTCTGACCTGGCGGTACAGCGATCCCTTGCAGGGCATGGGGGGGCCCGGGGGGGGCTCTGACCTGGCGGTACAGCGATCCCTTGCAGGGCATGGGGGGGCCCGGGGGGGGCTCTGAACTCGCGGTACAGCGACCCCTTGCGGGGCACGGGGGGGGGGCTCTGACCCGGCGGTACAGCGACTCCTTGCAGGGCATGGGTGGGTCCCGGGGGGGGCTCTGACCCGGCGGTACAGCGACTCCTTGCAGGGCACGGGGGGGGTCCCGGGAGGGGGGGGGGGCTCTGACCCGGCGGTACAGCGACTCCTTGCAGGGCACGGGGGGATCCGGGGGGGGCTCTGACCCGGCGGTACAGCGACTCCTTGCGGGGCACGGGGGGGTCCCGGGGGGGGCTCTGACCCAGCGGTACAGCGACCCCTTGCGGGGCACGGGGGGGTCCCAGGGGGGCTCTGACCTGGCGGTACAGAGACCCCTTGCAGGGCATGCGGGGGTCCGGGGGGGGCTCTGACCTGGCGGTACAGTGACCCCTTGCAGGGCATGGGGAGGTCTGGGGGGGGCTCTGACCCGGCGGTACAGTGACCCCTTGCGGGGCACGGGGGGGTCCCGGGGGGGCTCTGACCTGGCGGTACAGCGACCCCTTGCAGGGCACGTGGGGGGATCCCAGGGGGGGCTCTGACCTGGCGGTACAGCGACCCCTTGCAGGGCACGTGGGGGGATCCCAGGGGGGGCTCTGACCCGTGGGGGGGTCCAGGGGGGGCTCTGACCTGGCGTACAGCGACTCCTTGCAGGGCATGGAGGGGTCCCGGGGGGGGCTCTGACCCAGCGGTACAGCGACCCCTTGCGGGGCACGGGGGAGGTCCCGGGGGGGCCCCGGGGGGGCTCTGACCCAGCGGTACAGCGACCCCTTGCGGGGCACGGGGGGGTCCCGGGGGGCTCTGACCTGGCGGTACAGGGCCCCCTTGCAGGGCATGGGGGGGTCCGAGGGGGGCTCTGACCCGGCGGTACAGTGACCCCTTGCGGGGCACGGGGGGGTCCCGGGGGGGCTCTGACCTGGCGGTACAGCGACCCCTTGCAGGGCACGGGGGGGGAACCCAGGGAGGGCTCTGACCCGTGGGGGGGTCCCGGGGGGGCTCTGACCTGGCGGTACAGCGACCCCTTGCAGGGCACGTGGGGGGATCCCAGGGGGGGCTCTGACCCGTGGGGGGGTCCCGGGGGGGCTCTGACCTGGCGGTACAGCGACCCCTTGCGGGGCACGGGGGGATCCCAGGGGGGGCTCTGACCCATGGAGGGGTCCGGGGGGGGCTCTGACCTGGCGGTACAGCGACTCCTTGCAGGCCAGCTCGCTCTCCAGCTTGTCGTTGGCGTCGTGCAGGGACGTGGCCTCGCGCTGGGCGCTCAGGTACCGTTTCTCCAGCGTGGTGATTCGCTCCTCCATGTCCTCCCGCTGCGCCAGCGCCTGGGGGCGGGGGGGCAGGCCGGTGGGGGGGGTCTGACATACGCCCCCCCCTCCCCTGCTGGGACCAGCCACCGCCTCCCACCCGAGCCAGGGCCGGCCCCAATGCCCCAGGGTGGCTCTGGGGGGTCCAGTGGCTAGAGGGGACCCGGCCTTGTGGGAGGGGGGCACAGGCCCGGGGGGGCTCCCTGCCATGGGGGGGAGGAACCTGGGGGGCTCTTGGGCCTGGGGGGTTCAGGGGGGGCTCTCGAGCCCGGGAAGGGCACAAGGGGGCCCCCTCAGGCCTGGGGGGAGGTTCGGGGGGGGGCGCTCAGGCCCAGGAAGGGTCCGGGGGGGGCAGACCCGGTGGGGGGCCCCTCACCTCCTTGAGGTCGCGCTGCAGCTTGGCGCTGCCCTCCTGCGCCTTGGCCAGGTCGCGCCGGGCGCCCGCCAGCTCCTCCTCCAGCTCCGCCAGCTGCCGGCACAGGAGCCGGAGCCGCTCCCGCAGCTGAGCCAGCTCCTCCCGCTGGCGCTCGAGCAGCTCCTCCGGCTCCGGCGCCCGCCCTGCCCGCGCCTCGGGGGGCCCCGCCCCGTTCGCCGCCGCCGCCTGGGGCAGGGGGGAGACGTCAGGGACGTGGGGCTCCCCAAAGTACCCCAGAGCCCCCCCAATATCCCCGGTAGCCCCCGCAGCTCCCACTGAGCCCGAACCCCCCCAGAGTGCCCCAGCCCCAGAACCCCCCAATATCCCCGGCACCCCCACAGCTCCCACTGAGAACCGGCCCCCCCAGAGTGCCCCAGCCCAGCCCCAGAGCCCCGCAATATCCCCGGCACCCCCGCAGCTCCCACTGAGCCCCAGCCCTCCCAGAGTGCCCCAGCCCAGCCCCAGAGCCCCCCAATATCCCCGGCACCCCCACAGCTCCCACTGAGAACCGGCCCCCCCCGAGTGCCCCAGCCCAGCTACTGATCCCCCCATTATCCCCTGCACCCCCGCAGCTCCCACTGAGCCCCAGCCCCCCCAGAGTGCCCCCACCCAGCCCCAGAGCCCCGCAATATCCCCGGTAACCCCCGCAGCTCCCACTGAGCCTGAACCCCCCCAGAGTGCCCCCACCCAGCCCCAGAGCCCCCCAATATCCCCAGCACCCCCACAGCTCCCACTGAGAACCAGCCCCCCAGAGTGCCCCCACCCAGCCCCAGAGCCCCCCCAATATCCCCGGTAGCCCCCGCAGCTCCCACTGAGCCCGAACCCCCCCAGAGTGCCCCAGCCCAGAGCCCTCGAGTATCCCCAGCCCCCCAGAGTCGCCCCCACCCAATATCTCCAGCCCCCCAAGGCCCCCCACTGAGCTCCAGTCCCCCGAGAGCTCCCCCATCCAGCCCCAGACCCCCCCAATACTCCCCAGTGTGCCCCAGCCCAGCCCCCCCTCCCCTTCTCAGCCTGATCGCCCCCCCCGCCGCTCTCACACAGGTCGGCGTGTCGCCCTCCTTCGGCACGTCCTGGAGGCCGGACCGGCGCCGGGCGAGCTGCTCCCGCAAGGACAGGGACTGGGGGGAGGGGGAGATGTCAGAGCGGTGAGCTTCCCCGGCGGCAGTGCCACGCCCCTCCCCCCACCTGAGGGACTCCTGTGAGCTTCCCCGCAGCAGTGCCCTGGGCTGGGAGTGGCCCCCCCCCCACGATTCATTCAGCTTTGGGCAGGGGGTGCCCCCCCCCCCAGCGCCTGTACCTCTTGGTTGGACATTTCCAGCTCCTCCTCCAGCACTGCGACCCGTTCCAGGGCCACCCGCAGCCGCTCCCGGACCTGCAACGGGGGGGGGGGGAGGGCTGTGATCAGACCAGCCCCCCCCAACTCCCTACACACACCCAGAGCCCCCCCCCAACCAGCCCCCCCCACCGAGGTCAACTCCTTACCCCCAACCAGGTCCCCCCCACACACCCAGAGCCCCATCCTGTACCCCCCACACCCCAGAGCCCAACCCCCCCCAGAGCCCAACTCCCCCCACACCCCAGAGCCCAACCCCCCCACACACCCAGAGCCCCATCCCGTACCCCCCACACCCCAGAGCCCAACCCCCCACAGAGACCAACTCCCCCCACACACCCAGAGCCCAACCCCCCCCCCACACCCAGAGCCCCATCGTGTACCCCCCACACCCCAGAGCCCAACCCCCCACAGAGCCCAACTCCCCCCACACAACCAGAGCCCCATCCTGTACCTCCCTCACCCCTGAGCCCAGCCCCCCGGAGAGCCCCACCCCCCCCACACCCAGAGCCCCATCCTGTACCCCCCACACCCCAGAGCCCAACCCCCCACAGAGCCCAACTCCCCCCCACACACCCAGAGCCCCACCCCTCCAACCAGGCCCCCCCACACCCCAGAGCCTCCCCAGCCAGGCTCCGCCCCCGCTCCCCCACCTTTTCGTCCAGCGCCTTGTGGTGCTCGAACAGGGACTTCAGAGCCTTCAGCACCTCGACCTCGCTGGAGACGCCGGCCGGGGACTGGGCCTGGCGCTTCACCACCGTCATGCGGAGCGACCGCTCGTGCCGCGACACCAGGCACTCCAGGTGCTCCAGCAGCAGCTGCGGGGGGGGCGGGGGGTGAGGGACGGACAGACACCTCCCCCCGGCCGCAGCACAGGCAGACGGACCCCCCCACACGCCTCCCCCCCGGCCGCAGCATGGACAGACGGACCCCCCAAAACGCCTCCCCCCCGGCCGCAGCATGGACAGACGGACCCCCCAAAACGCCTCCCCCCCGGCCGCAGCACGGACAGACGGACCCCCCAAAACGCCTCCCCGCCGGCCGCAGCACGGACAGACGGACACCCCCCCCACGCCTCCCCGCCGGCCGCAGCACGGACAGACGGACCCCCCCACACGCCTCCCCCCCGGCCGCAGCACGGACAGACGGACCCCCCAAAACGCCTCCCCCCGGCCGCAGCATGGACAGACGGAACCCCAAAACGCCTCCCCCCCCCTTCCGCAGCACGGACAGACGGACCCCCCAAAACGCCTTCCCTCCAGCCGCAGCACGGACAGACGGACCCCCCACAACGCCTTCCCTCCGGCCGCAGCACAGACGGACCCCCCAAAACGCCTCCCCCCGGCCGCAGCACGGACAGACGGACCCCACCACGCCTTCCCACCGGCCGCTGCACGTACATCGGTACCCCCCAACACGCCTCCCCCCCGGCCGCAGCACGGACAGACGGACCCCCCAAAACGCCTTCCCTCCGGCCGCAACACGGACAGACGGACCCCCCAAAACGCCTTCCCTCCGGCCGCAGCACGGACAGACGCACCCCCCACCACGCCTCACCCCGGCCGCAGCACAGACTGACGGACCCCCGAAATCACCTCCCCCCTGTCGGGCGCTCGGTCAGTCGGACCGCCCCAAAACCCCTCCCCCCCCCCCCCGCAGCACAGACAGATGGACCCCCCAAAACGCCTCCCCCCCGGCCGCAGCATGGACGGACAGACACTCGCCCCCATCCCCCGGAATCAGCCACAGATGGACTGACACGGACCCTGACCCCCCCGGCTCCAGAAAGACACATGGAGATGGACCCCGGTGAGGGGGACCCCTCACCCGCGTGTTGTTGCGCTCGGCTTTCAGCTCCGAAATCTCCTCCTCCCGCTCCAGCAGCTGCTCCCGGCAGGCGTTCAGCTCCTTGGTCAGCGCGGCAAACTCCTGGGGGGGGGGGGAAAGGGGGGGACAGACACCCCCCCCCCGCAGAGTTAAAAACCACTTGGCAAAATTCCAGCTGCACTTTATCCTGGGCCCACAGGGACCCTCCCCCTGCCCTGCCCCCACTGGGAATCCCCCCCAAACCCGCCTCCCCCCCCCGGGCCCAGGAATCCAATCAGCCCCATAACTGCAGAGAACAGTTCAGGGACCGAGGCGGGTGGGATCCGGAGGTCTCGAACCCGGCTCTGCCCCGACACGCCCATCCTCCTCTGGCTCCCGGAGACAACTCGCCGGCTTCCTCTAACGAACCGTCACCTCGTTTGCTACGGAAGCGGATTGAGATGGAAGGTGCCATGGACCCGGGTAAGCGACCGCACCCCTGGGATCAGGAGTCACCTGGAGGGTGCCGGGATGGGGGCACATGGGACCAGCTACTGCAGACCCTCACCAGGCCGGCAAGACAGACCCGGGCACCCAAGGGACCGTCGGAGGCTCGGCTGATGCGGCCAAGGAGTTTGCAAGTGGACAGGTCAGATCTAAAGCCGGATCTCCCACCCGGCGCGGGACGTTAGGCCGGGCTCAGGGGGTCCCCCACCCCTCGGGAGACGTCCGTCCCCGGGAAAACGTCGCCCGTCGGGGCGATACGCTCGCCGCGTTCCCGCGGATCCTCGGCGTCCTGCCGGCGGAGACAGAACCAGCTGCCGTGTCAGGGCCAAGCCAGGAGAATCAGAGGAAACGGCCCCGGCAGGGACCCGCAGCAAATACGGCCCCGATATTCACCAGGCCAGGCCTGCGGAGGGATCGCGTGCGGATCAGAGCAGGTGACGGACGGAGAACGGCGCTGAGGACCCGCGGTGGCCGGTTTCAGTAGGTCCTGATGCCGTTTGGCAGAGCGGCCGCCCCGGCCGCTCCCCAACGTTGCCCCGGGGATACGTTACGGGATGGCTCGGCCCAGCCTGCTGCGGCCTAGCGCGAGTCCAGTCCCGTTTCTTCTGACCCCCCCGGAGCGTCGGGACAGTCCGAGAGAGACAAAAGAAACTCGCTGTGGCCTTTACGCCGAGTTCGAAGAACACGCCTGCTTTCAAGCCATCAAAGCCAACTCGCCACCAAAACAGCCCTCGACGGGGCCCGGCTCCGGCCCAGGGTCTCACCGACCCCGAAGGTTCGGAGAACCCGCCCCAGGCCGGAGCTGCAAGCCAGCGACCCCTTCGGCGGGCCGCGTTCTTCCCACGGGTCAGCTGTGTCATCTCCGCCGTCCCGGAGTGAGATAAACCCCAGAATTTTCCCAGAGCCGCCGTCCGAGGGGGTTTCTTCTCTTTAACCTGGTCTACGCCCGTCTCTGGGAGTGACCCTTAGCCCCACGGACCCACACAGTCCCACCGGGACAGGCCCGTTGGCACCAGCGCCCCCCCCCGTCTCTTTCCGCAGCTCCCGGCAGCCCAGACAGACCCTGCGCGATGCTCCCGGGGGAATCCACAGCAGCACTGATGGGTCAGGCCAAGCTGGGACGGCCTCCGGGTCCCTCTCCGTCCCCGCGCCTCCGAAACGGGCGCCCCACATCCAGTCCCCGAGGCCCGGTTCTCCCGCTCTGTTCCCAGGTCCCGGCTGCTGGGCGCCCTGCTGGTCCTTGGGGCATGTCTCTGTCTCGCTGGCCCCTGTTGCTTTGGGTTTGAGACACCCCTCCGGCCCTGTGTTAACCCTTCTGCACCCCGCTTGTGGGGGGGGGGGGGCCAACGCAACGCATGGAGGGAAACTGAGGCACGCCAAGGTGTCACGCACCCATTACAGGAATCTGCTGATTCGTCACAGCCTCTCCTCCACGGGCCATGAACCGAGTGCGGGAGCAGCTCCACCGCCAGCCAGTCCTCCCTGGCTGCCCCCCCACCAGTGTTACCCGCATCCTCCGCCAGCCCAGCAGTGTGGCACTGGGTCCCACCCATCCAGGCACACAGGGGCCGGCTCGAAAAACCAAACCTGGGTGATAAAAAAGCAGGCAAGACCCGCGTCGCCCGCCAGGTCCTCGTCCCCGCAGGGACGGACGTTCCCTCCGACCGGGGCACCGGCTCCCTAGAGAATCCGGTGACAGATCTACCCCTTTCCCCAACCCCAGATGGGATGGGCACGTCGTCCCGGGGGGGCTGGTGTCCAGAACCAAGAAGGCAAACGCCAGCCGCTGATCCAACAGGAAGGGGCCAGACCAGAGCTCACAGCGTCCCCCAAAACCACCCCGAGGGGAGGGGTACGGGCGTGACCCCACAGGGATCAAACGTCCTCAGGTCCAACGGCCGCTTCAGGCTTCCAGGTCGCTAACCACTAGACCCTGCCGCCTACGTCCCGGCCCCGACAGTGGTGAGGGGGGTCGGAGCTGTGGAGTCGCTGGCCCGGACGGCGTTACCGCCCAAGCTCTGCCCTAGTGCAGACATGATTCTGCCGCCACGGGAGCTTAGCCAGCTGGTGGGCGGGGGGGCCCTGTCTACGCTGCACCAGTCAACCTCTGCCAGTGCCCCTCACTCCTGCCCCGCAGCCCCCTGCCAACCCAGCCCTGCCGGTGCCCCTCACTCCTGCCCCGCAGCCCCCTGCCAGCCCAGCCCTGCCGGTGCCCCTCACTCCCGACCCGCAGCCCTGCCGGTGCCCCTCACTCCCGACCCGCAGCCCCCCGCCGGGCGCTGACCTGGGGCAGGGCGATGCTCAGCTGTCTCTGCAGCGACTCCTTCTCGTGGGCCAGCTCGCGGAGCCGGAGCTGGGCCGTGCCCAGGCTGTCCTGCGTGTCCCGCAGCGTCTCCAGCAGCCGCTCCCGCTCCGTCAGCATGTTGACCATCAGCTGCTCGAAGTTGGCGTCCTCGGGCCCGTAGGCCGAGCCCCGGCGGCTGTCCTCCGTGATGGTGGGCATCACCTCGCACATCATCCTGCCGGGCGGGGGCGGGGCAGGCCCCGGGGGGGCGCCGCGGGGGGGTGGGCGGGGGGCTCAGTGCCCCGACCTACCAGGGGGGTGGGGGAGGAGAGAGAAAGAATGAGACAGAACTTGGATGCCTGGGTTCTATCCCAGCGCTGAGGGGAGCGGGGCCTAGTGGTTAGAGCGGGGAGGGGCTGAGAGCCAGGACTTCTGGGTTCTATCCCAGCGCTGGGAGGGGAGTGGGGCCTAGTGGTTGGAGGGTGAGGTTGGGAGCCAGGACTCCTGGGTTCTCTCCCTGGCTCTGGGAGGGGAGTGGGGTCTAGTGGTTAGACCTGGGGGGGGGGGGGCTGGGAGCCAGGACTCCTGGGTTCACTCCCTAGGTTTGGGTGGGGCGTGGGGGGGGGGTGTCCCTTACTAAAAAAACATATTAATTTAAAACTAATCTCAGAAACTCCCATAAATCGCCCTCCCCGCAACTGGGTCCAACGTCCCACTGTGGGTTTTTGTGGAGCAATGAGGCCGACTCTGCCCCCACCCCCCCCATTAAACACCTTGGGTGGGGGGAGGTTCATTACAGGGAGTAAAAGCTGGGCCCCTCCCCCAGCAGCTGGTGACAACCCCCCCCGTGGGTAGGAGCTGGGGACCCCCTGGGCCCATCCTGCCCGGTATCTCCCCTCCCTGGAGACCTGGGGAACACGCACCGGGTGTGCGACCGTGGCCCCCCCCGCCCCTCCAGTGCAGCAGAACAGACACACACAGCGGCAGAGCTGTCAGCAAAGCCAGACGCCGGCTTCTGCCTGCCAGGAGCAGGACTCGCTTCCCCACGCAACACACACGGCGTCACCCGCTCCCGACACAACGTGACACACAGCCACGGTGCAACGCCCGTCCACAACGCAACACACACGGCACCACCCGCTCCCGACACAATGTGACACACAGCCACGGTGCAACACCTGTCCACAACGCAACACACATGGCACCACCCGCTCCTGACACAACGTGACACACAGCCACGGTGCAACGCCCGTCCACAACGCAACACACATGGCACCACCCGCTCCCGACACAATGTGACACACAGCCACCGTGCAACACCTGTCCACAACGCAACACACACGGCGTCACCCGCTCCCGACACAACGTGACACACAGCCATGGTGCAACGCCCGTCCACAACGCAACACACACGGCACCACCCGCTCCCGACACAATGTGACACACAGCCACGGTGCAACACCTGTCCACAACGCAACACACATGGCACCACCCGCTCCTGACACAACGTGACACACAGCCACGGTGCAACACCCGCCCACAATGCAACACACGGCGCCACCCGCTCACGACACAATGTAACACACAGCCATGGTGCAACACCTATCCACAACGCAACATGCGGCGTCAGCCGCTCCTGACACAACGTGACACACAGCCACGGTGCATCACCCATCCACAATGCAACACACATGGCACCACCCGCTCATGACACAACGCGACACTGGGCCATGCACACAGCATCACATGTTCCCGATGCAACGCAACACATAGCCACATTGCAACATTCGTCCACAATGCAACAGTGTGACAACGCAACACACATAGCATCACCCGCTCTCGACACAACATGACACACAGCCAGAGTGCAACAGTCGTCCATAATGCAACAGTGCAACACACACACGCACAGTAGCAGACAACACCACATGCTACACACACACAATGCAACACCCACCCACAATGCAACAGTGCAACACAACACACAGCATCACTCGCTCCCGACACAACGCAAGGTACAGCCACGGTGCAACACCCATCCATTAGGCAATACTCTGACAAAGCCACACACAGCACCACCCACTCCTGACACAACATGACACACAGCCACAATGTAACACCTGTCCACAATGCAACAGTGTGACAATGCAACACTGGGCCATGCACACAGCCTCATATGCTCCTGAAACGCAATACACAGCCAGAGTGCAACACCCATCCATTATGCAACAGTGCGACACACACACACTGTAACAGACACCACATGCTGCAGACACAATGCAACACCCACCCACAATGCAACAGCGCAACACAACACACACAGCATCACCTGCTCCCGACACAGCCACGATGCAACACCCCTGCCCGCAATGCAACAGCGCAACACGGCCCGTGCTACACACACACACACTCTACAACTTACAGCACAATGCACTACCAACACAACGCAACACCCACCACCAATGCAAAGTGCAACACAATACAGACTACCAACAATGCAACACCCAGGCCCAGTGCAACACCCCCAGTGCTACACACACGGCAACACACACGGCAACATGCTACCAACACAACGCAACAATGCAACACACAAATAGGCTGCAACACCCAGGCAAAAGGCAATAACCCAACACACATTCACACACACACACACACACACACACACACACACACACACACACACACAGCCCCCCTCCCCCCAGGCGCAGGCCCTGTGCCTGCAGACACCTCGTCTGGGATATTTATAGACACCGACAGGACTGGTGGCCCCCTGCTCCCACGCACAGACACACTCAGACGGTACCTGTGCACAGACACCCCAACACACACCCCAACACGCCAACACACGCCCGCCTCTCATGGGCCCTCATGCCAACCCCCTTCTCCTTCCCCCACGGCCCTGATCCAGGGAAACCGCATCAGCTTCCTCGGGGAGGGGGTCCAGATGCCCTCCCCCCGACCGCAACACACGTGTGTTGGCGTGTGCGGTCATGTGCTCGCGACACACCAGCTGGGCTCGCATGGAGCAGTGTGGCCCAGGTGGCACCGATGGCGCACGGCGGCTCGCACGGCCGGAGCGGCTCGCACGGGCAGCGCGGCTCGCACGGGCAGCGCACGCACATGTCAGGGCCCAGCTGGGGGGGGGTCAGGTGGTTTGTGCCCCACAGACTGGGGGATCGCTGCCCCCCCCCATAGGGTCTCTCCCACCGAGTCCTGGGGGGCAGGCGCCCTCCCTGGGGATGGATCTGGGGGGGAGCAGCTCTGACCCGCCAGAGTGAAGAGAAAAAGTGGGGGGCTCTCCCTGCCCCCCAGGAAGACAACATAGTTGGGGGAGGGGACGGAAGAGCTGTCCAGCCCCACCCCCATCCCAGCTGCAGGTTCAGCTAGGATTGCCCCCCCCCCCGACCCCCATGGTCCAGCTGCCCTGCCCCCTTGCTCATGGATTTTGGGGGTGGACTCCTAGGAAGGGACAGAGGGGTTCCCCCAGCCACATGGGGAGTGGGGAGACGCAGGGCCCCAGGCGTGGGGGTGGGGGTAGACTGAGGATGGAGGCTGGGTGTGGGGGTCAGAGAACGGGGGGGGGGTGTTGGCAGGGGGATGGAGGGGGCTGGGGGGAAGAGCGGGGGGGCTGAGGGGGCAGCTGGGCAGGGGATGGCGGGTGCAGGCAGGCGGGGTGCAGGGGGGGGGGCTCACCCAGCTGGTACCTGGGGCAGGGGCTGGAGGGGCCGGGACAGGCAGATGGGGGGGGCTGGGGGGAGAAATGGGGAAGTGACTGTAGGCTGCTGGGTGCACCAGGTGTTGGGGAGCAGGGGGCCAGGGGCGGGGGCAGGGCACCTCATGCACGGGTGTGGGGTAGTGCTGGGGAATGGGGGGCAGGGGGTGCACACGGGCTGGGGAGCAGGGGAGACCAGGCTGGAGGAGCAGGGACTGGGAGAGTGGGGGGGCCGGGCAGGGGGCGCACGCAGGGACTGGGGAGAAGGGGGGCCGGGGGAGCAGGGACTGGATGGGGGGGGCGCACGCAGGGGCCAGGGGAGCGGGGGGGCGGGCGCTGGCCGGGAGAGCGGGGGGGGGGGCCGGGCAGGGACCGAGGGGGGCCGGGAGAGCGGGGGGGGGGGCAGGCAGGGACCGGGGGGCCAGGGGAGCGGGGGGAGGGCTGGACAGGGGGGCGCACGCAGGGGCGGCCAGGCAGGGACCGGACAGGGGACCGGGCGGGGACGGGACAGGGACCGGGGGAGCAGGCGGGCCGGGCACTGGGAGCCCGCCCGGCTCCTACCTGCAGCGGCGGCTGGTCTGATGCTGCGGAGGCCGGAGCAGGAGGGGGTGGGGGGTGTCCCAGCTCCTACCTGCGGCAGGGAGAGGGGTGCAGGCGGGGGGGGGGGCGGGGGAGATGTCGGGGAGTGGGGGGGCACCGGGGGGGCATGGCTGGGGGAGCACTGCATGTCGGGGGGGATGGGGGGAGGAGATGTGCGCGGGGGGGAGGGGTGCATGGCTGGGGGAGAGGGATAGGCTGGAGGGGTGCGGGGGGGGTCCATGGCTGGATGCGGGAAGATGCAGGGGGGATGGGGGCATGTGCTGGAGGTGCAGGCGGGGGAGACGGGCAGGGGGATGGGGCAAGATGCAGGGATGGAGGGCAGGGGGAGGGGTGAGGGGGTGGAGATGCGGGGGGCGCAGGGGGTGCATGCAGGGGGAAGGGGGAGGTGCGGGGCGGGGGGTGCAGGGGGATGGGGGGAGATGCGGGGGGCGCAGGGGGTGCATGCAGGGGGGAGGGGCGGGGGGTGCAGGGGATGGGTGGAGGTGCGGGGGGGCGCACGGCTGAGGGGTGCGGGGGGCGCAGGGGGTGCATGCAGGGGGGAGGGGCGGGGGTGCATGCAGGGGGGATGGGTGGAGATGCGGGGGGGCGCACGGCTGAGGGGTGCGGGGGGTGCATGCAGGGGGGAGGGGTGGAGACGCGGGGGAGGGGGGTGCAGGGGGGGCGCGGGTACCTGCGGCGGCCGGTGCTGATGCTGCGGAGCCGGCGGACGCCCGGGGGTCGCGCCCCTCCCCCGCCCCGCGCTGCCGGAGCCCCGCCGGACGCGGCTCCCGGCCCCTCCGCGCCGCCCCCCACCCCGCCCCACCGGCGCCGGCCCCTTTAAGGGAGCCCTGAGTGACGGGCCGCTCAGCCTACGGGCGCTCGCCAGAGTCCAGGGCGGCCGCGAGGTCCCGCCCAGGCACGGGGGTGGGAGGGGGCGGCTCCGAGCGGCCGGGCCCGGCGGCCAATGGCGGAGGGGCTGCTGGGCAGGAGAGCCAATGAGGAAGGGCGGGGGCGGGGCTCGCTTTCAGGATGATGTCATCCGGTGTGCGGCGGGCGGGAGAAGCCGGGGCTTGGATCTCGGGGATCGCACCCCCGGGACATGCACCAACCCCCCGATAAATGCACCAACCCCTCCCTGCACCCCCGAGACATGCACCAACCCCTCCCTGCACCCCCGAGACATGCACCAACCCCCCAGAGACATGCACCAACCCCTCCCTGCACCCCCGAGACATGCACCAACCCTGCACCCCAGAGACATGCACCAACCCCTCCCTGCACCCCCGAGACATGCACCAACCCTGCACCCCCGAGACATGCACCAACCCTTCACCCCAGAGACATGCACCAACCCCTCCCTGCACCCCCGAGACATGCACCAACCCTGCACCCCAGAGACATGCACCAACCCCTCCCTGCACCCCCGAGACATGCACCAACCCTGCACCCCCGAGACATGCACCAACCCCTCCCTGCACCCCCGAGACATGCACCAACCCTGCACCCCAGAGACATGCACCAACCCCTCCCTGCACCCCCGAGACATGCACCAACCCTTCCCTGCACCCCCGAGACATGCACCAACCCCAGAGAAATGCACCAACCCCTCCCTGCACCCCCAAGACATGCACCAACCCCGGAGAAATGCACCAACCCTGCACCCCTGAGAAATACACCAACCCCTCCCTGCACCCCAGAGAAATGCATCAACCCCTCCCTGCACCCCTGAGAAATGCACCCTGCACCCCGAGACATGCACCAACCCCCAGAGAAATGCACCAATCCCTCCCTTCACCCCGGAGACATGCACCAACCCTTGAGAAATGCGCCAACCCCTCCCTGCACCCCTGAGAAATGCACCCTGCACCCCGAGACATGCACCAACCCCCAGAGAAATGCACCAATCCCTCCCTTCACCCCGGAGACATGCACCAACCCTTGAGAAATGCGCCAACCCCTCCCTGCACCCCTGAGAAATGCATATACCCCCGAGAAATGCAGCAACTCTGTGCTCCCGAGAAATGCATCAACCCTCAAGAAATATACCAACCCCTGCAAAATGTACCAGACCCTGCGAAATGTACCAACCCTGCAACTCCAAGACATGAACAAACCCCTGGGAAAATGCACCAACCCCAGACTGCCGGGGAAATGCACCAACCCCCGAGAAATGTACCAACTCTGCACCCCAGGGAAAGGCACCAACCCCCGAGAAATGGGCCGACCTGGCAGCCCAGAGTAATGCACCATCTTAAGCCATGCAGAGAAATGCATTTGCCTTCCTCATTCGAACACGCTCATTTCTCCACATTGTACGAATTGCTGCAAACGACCAGGAGAAATGCAGCAGTGCATGCAACCTGGTGACCCGCCCCAGCCCACAGAAACGCAAGAAGCCATGCGGCCCAGAGACACACCAGAGAACAAGCCTGCGGGGCATCACACCGCCCCGCCCCAGAAAGATGCGACCCAGACACGCAACAAATTTTGGCAACACAGAGAAGCGCATTCGCCCATGCGCCGCTGCGTTCACAAGGGCAGCCCCAGGGAGAAAATGCAACAATGCATGCGACGCACCAACGTGCAACTCGGCCAGCTGGGAAGCCCATGCGCCGCCTGAGGCGCTTGCAACCAACCGCACATGTACCATGCAGCCCCATCGCGCCCCGAGAGCTGCAACGGGCCAAAACACAGCCCCCCTGCCCCCACCAGTGGGGCTGCAAAGGAAGCATCTGGCCTGGGAGCTGCGTCCACGCGTGAGACGCAGCAGCCATCGATAAATGCAGGAGCGAACCTGCGTCCATCCGTGACAGCTGCTGCAGGCATTACCAAGCCAGGCCGGGCATGCGAGGCAGGGACAGGCCACCACGGTGGTGGGGGGGCTGACAACTCCCGGCCAGCCACACACCAGGCTTGGACTCCAGATCGATCTGGGGGTTGGGGGGGAGGGAAGCCCATTAATTCAGAAGCAAACCCCCCCCCCCAGCTTTCAGCCAACTCTCCGCCCTAACGTGGGGAGCAGGGGGAGTGCGCAGGGAGGCGGGGGAGGGTCACCTACAGTGAGTCCCGGGCCCCCCTACCCCAGGGAATTGTTCCCTGGCCAATCCTCCTGCCTGGGCGAAACGGGGCTGAATCCGTCCAGCATCCAGGCAGGTTTTCCGGCCCCTCTGCAATTTACCACTGTCCTTGAGATGTGGACCCCAGAGCCCAGGGCCGAGGCACAAAAGACACGGACACGCACGTCACAGACTCACTCCCATCGGTTTATTCACAGTCAGGAACCTCCTTTCCCCCAGCACAATCAGGAGCCGTGGCACAGGGCACGCACGTTCCCGGGGGGGAGGGGGAGACGGACAGCAGGGGCCAAGAGTAGGATTCATCCACCCCCCCAGGGCTGGGAAGAGAACCCAGAAGTCCTGGCTCCTGGCCCCCCCCGCTCTAACCACTAGACCCCACTCCCCTCCCAGAGCTGGGGAGGGAACCCAGGAGTCCTGGCTCCCAGCCCCCCTGCTCTAACCACTAGACCCCACTCCCCTCCCAGAGCTGGGGAGGGAACCCAGGAGTCCTGGCTCCCAGCCCCCCTGCTCTAACCACTAGACCCCACTCCCCTCCCAGAGCTGGGGAGAGAACCCAGGAGTCCTGGCTCTCAGCCCCCCGCCCCCATCCCCATCCACTAGACCCCACTCCCCTCCCAGAGCTGGGGAGAGAACCCAGGAGTCCTGCCGCCCAGCCCCACCCTCTGACTCCTTCTCTGGGAATTTCACCCCCGTCTTTCCCTGGCAGACCCAGCGGCCAAACCAGAAAAACTGACTTGAGGGGGTGACTCACTCCAGGGGGACGGGCGTGTCCCTGATTCCCAAGTTCGTTTCCCGCACCCCCTCCTGATCTGGGAGGCGGGAGGGGAGCCCAGCCCCCGGCCTCTGTGCCCCCTGCCTTGGAAAGGACAGGGCATGGGAGATATGGGGGGTTCCTAGGGACCAGAAATGATGCTGCGGCTCGGGAGGGGCACAGGCAGAACTTGGGGGAGGGGAGGAGCCCAGGGCTGGGCTAGGAGGGGGCTGCAGGTCGGGAGTGTGGGGCACCAATGCCCAACACACCCTGAAGCCCAGTGTCCCCCAAGTGTCACCCCCGCCCCCCTCCAGTTAAGCAGCAAAGTCGCCACCTGGTGGCCACTCTCTAAACTGCATCATCAACATGCTAGGATGCAGCCCCTCTGGGGTGGAGCGTGGGGGCTGGGTACACAGGGACCTCTCGCCCGGCGCTGAGATGCGGCTGGCTCTGGGGTGGGGCGCTGGGGCTGGGTATACGGGGACCCCTCGCCCAGCGCTGGGACATAGCCCCTCTGGGGTGGAGCGCACAGGCAAAGAGGCACAGGAATTTGGGACAGGAAGTGAAGGAGAATCCTGTAAGGTGGGTGGTTTGGGGGGAGTGAATTTCTCCAGGAGCCCCCTCCCCCTTCCCTGCCCATAAGCCAGGATCTCCCTCACACACCCTCTCCGACTCTCAGAGCTTGGGGGTCGTTCCCCAGAGCCTGGCCGGCAGGCGGATTCACACCGGCTCACGCACAGGGGTCAGATTTAAATAAGAGAATAAATACGGTTCACGGCGGGGCTGGCACAGGCCGGATAAATAGACCCAGCTACACACGAAAACTGGGGGGGGGGAAGGAATCTTTAGGGGGCCGGGCCTGGGGGGCCCCCGGCCTCCCCAGCACGGGACGAGACGGGTGCTATCCCCGCGACTCCAGAGACCTGGGGAGAAAACAGAGGGGACTTTCGTCAGAGCAGGGACCAGGGAAGCAAAGCAGATTTGGGGAGCACAGAGTGATTTTGGGGGTGCTGCTCATGACACCAGGGGGTTGGGGGGCCTTACACATAGCTGGGGTGCTGCTGGCAGCACTGGGGGGATGGGGGCTCTGGGGGCTTTCTAGGGGGATGCAGGGGGTCCTTATGAGTAGCTGTGGTGCAGCTGGCACCATTGGGGGGTTCTGGGGGGCACAGGCAGTTCTGGGGGGGCCTTATGTGTAGCTGGGGGCTGCTGGCACTAGTTGGGGGTTCTGGGGGGCACGTGGAGTACTGGGGGGCACAGGGGTTCTGGGGGGGCCCCTTATGAGTAGCTGTGGTGCTGCTGGTGCTGGCAGGGGTTTCTGGGGGGTGCAGGGGGCTCTGGGGGGCACAGGGAGGCTTCCTGGGACACTGTAGCTTTGTCCCACCTCCGGGCAGACAGGCCCTGCGCTGTTGAGGAGGCTGCAAGGCTCAGGGAAGGAGAGGAGTCCATGGGAGCAGAGGGAAACCTTCCCAGAGTTGGGACCCTCCTTCCAGATGGTGCTGGGGTTGCCTCTCGCACTGGAGTTACCTCTCCGGGGGAGCGAACTCCAGTTGCTAGGAAAAGGCAGCGGTTAGTAATGGGAGATTCGATCATTAGAAACGTAGACAGCTGGGTCTGTGATGACCGGGAGAACCGTAGGGTGACTTGCCTGCCTGGTGGGAAGGTTGTGGATCTCTCGAGGCATCTAGACAGACTTATGTGTAGTGCTGGGGAGGAGCCGGTGGTCGTGGTACATGTAGGTACCCATGACATAGGGAAGGGCAGGAGAGACGTCCTGGAGGCCAAACTTAGGCTGCTAGGGAAGAGACTGAAATCCAGGCCCTCTACGGTGGCATTCTCAGAAATGCTGCCAGTTCCACGCGCAGGGCCGGGTAGGCAGGCAGAGCTTCAGCGTCTCAATGCGCGGATGAGACGATGGTGTAGAGAGGAGGGGTTTAGATTTATTAGGAACTGGGGAAACTTTTGGGATGGGGGGAGCCTATATAGGAAGGATGGGCTCCACCTGAACCAAAGTGCAACCAGACTGCTGGCACTTGACATTAAAAAGGCTGCAGAGCAGTTTTTAAACAAAGAGATGGGGGAAAGCCGACCGCTGCAGCGGAGCACGTGGATCGGACAGAGACGTCTCTTAGCGGAGAGCCCAGCGATAGAGATCCTCGAGGGTCTAGTCAGGAGGAGAGGATGGACGAGGATAAAGAATGAGCCAGATCAGACGAGAAACATTCACATAAAAAAGAATCTGACACATCAGACAAATAAACAGTGACGAGTTTTTGAAGTGCTTGTACACAAATGCCAGAAGTCTAACTAATCAGATGGCTGAACTCCTAGAATCTCAGGGCTGGAAGAGACCTCAGGAGGTCATCTAGTCCAACCCCCTGCTCAAAGCAGGACCAACCCCCAGAGTGCCTCGTGTTAAAGGAGGATATTGCTATAGAAGGCACCACAGAAACCTGGTGGAGTGGGGACAATCAATGGGACATGATCATTCCAGGGTAAAAAATATATCGGAAGGACGGAACAGGTCGTGCGGGGGCAGGGGGGGGAGTGGCTCTATATGTGAAAGAAAATGTAGAATCAAATGAAGTAAAAATCTAAAATGAATCCACATATTCCATCGAATTTCTACGGATAGTAATTCCAGGCTCTAATGAGAATATAACATGAGGGATCTATTATTGACCACCAGACCAGGACAGTGGTAGCGACGATGAAATGCGAAGGGAGATTAGAGGGGCTAGCAAAATAAAGAACTCGATAACAGTGGGGGATTTCAATTATCCCCATATTGACTGGGAACATGTCACCTCAGGACAAAATGCAGAGACAAAATTTCTCGATACTTTAAATGGCTGCTCCTTGGAGCAGCTGGTACCGGAACCCACCAGGGGAGAGGTGATTCTCGATTTAGTCCGGAGTGGAGCGCAGGAGCTGGTCCAAGAGGTAACTATAACACGACCGCTTGGAAATGGTGACCATAATATAACAACGTGTAACATTCCTGCGGTGGGAGAACACCTCAGCAGCCCAACATTGTGGCATTGCATTTCAGGAAGGGGAACCATGCAAAGATGAGGAGGTTAGTTAAACAGAAATTAAAAGGTACAGTGACAAGAGTGAAATCCCTGCAAGCTGCATGGATGCTTTTCAAAGACACCATAATAGAGGCCCGACTTCAATGTATACCCCAAATTAAAAAACACAGTAAAAGAACTAAAAAAGAGCCACCGTGGCTTAATAACCATGTAAAAGAAGCAGTGAGAGATAAAAAGGCATCTTTTAAAAAGTGGAAGTCAGTTCCTAGTGAGGTAAATAGAAAGGAGCATAAACACTGCCAGATGACGTGTAAAAACGTAATGAGAAAAGCCAAAGAGGAGTTTGAAGAACAGCTAGCCAAAAACTCTGAAGGTAATAACAAAATGTTTTTAAGTACATCAGAAGAAGGACGTCTGCTAAACAACCAGTGGGGCCCCTGGACGATCGAGACCCAAACAGCGCTTAAAGACGGTAAAGTCATTGCGGAGAAACTAAATGGACTCTTTGCTTCAATCTTCTCGGCTGAGCATGTTAGGGAGATTCCCAAACCTGAGCCGGCTTTTGGAGGTGACAAATCTGAGGAACTGTCACAGACTGAAGTGTCACTAGAGGAGGTTTTGGAATTAATTGATAAACGTAACAGTAACAAGTCACCGGGACCAGATGGCATTCACCCAAGGGTTCTGAAAGAACTCAAATGTGAAATTGCGGGTTTACGTGGGTTTGTAACCCGTCCTTTAAATCAGCTTCGGTACCCAATGACTGGAAGTTAGCTAATGTAACGCCAATATTTAAAAAGAGCCCTAGAGGTGATCCTGGCAATTACAGACCGGTAAGTCTAACGTCAGTACCAGGCAAATCAGTTGAAACAATAGTAAAGAATAAAATTGTCAGACATGTAGAAGAACATAAATTGTTGGGCAAAAGTCAACATGGTTTCTGTAAAGGGAAATCGTGTCTTACTAATCTATTAGAGTTCTTTGAAGGGGTCAACAAACATGTGGACAAGGGGGATCCGGTGGACATAGTGTACTTAGATTTCCAGAAAGCCTTTGACAAGGTCCCTCACCAAAGGCTCTTACGTAAATTAAGCTGTCATGGGATAAGAGGGAAGGTCCTTTCATGGATTGAGAACTGGTTAAAGGACAGGGAACAAAGGGTAGGAATTAATGGTAAATTCTCAGAATGGAGAGGGGTAACTAGTGGTGTTCCCCAAGGGTCAGTCCTAGGACCAATCCTACTCAATTTATTCATAAATGATCTGGAGAAAGGGGTAAACAGTGAGGTGGCAAAGTTTGCAGATGACACTAAACTACTCAAGATAGTTAAGACCAAAGCAGACTGTGAAGAACTTCAAAAAGATCCCACAAAACTAAGTGACTGGGCAACAAAATGGCAAATGAAATGTAATGTGGATAAATGTAAAGTAATGCACATTGGAAAAATAACCCCAACTGTACATACAACATGATGGGGGCTAATTTAGCTACAACTAATCAGGAAAGAGATCTTGGAGTCATCGTGGATAGTTCTCTGAAGACGTCCACGCAGTGTGCAGCGGCCGTCAAAAAAGCAAAGAGGATGTTCGGAATCATTCAAAAAGGGATAGAGAATAAGATGAAGAATATCTTATTGCCCTTATAGAAATCCATGGTACGCCCACATCTCGAATACTGCGTACAGAGGTGGTCTCCTTACCTCCAAAAAGATCTACTGGCACTAGAAAAGGTTCAGAGAAGGGCAACTAAAATGATTCGGGGTTTGGAACAGGTCCCATATGAGGAGAGATGAAAGAGGCTGGGACTCTTCAGCTTGGAAAAGAGGAGACTAAGGGGGGATATGACGGGGTGATGATGTGGAGAAAGTGAAGAAGGAAAAGTTATTTACTTGTTCCCATAATACAAGAACTAGGGGCCACCAAATGAAATGAACGGGCAGCAGGTTTAAAACAAATAAAAGGAAGTTCTTCTTCACGCAGCGCACAGTCAACTTGTGGAACTCCTTGCCTGAGGAGGTTGTGAAGGCCAAGACTATGACGGGGTTTAAAAGAGAACTGGATAAATTCACGGAGGTTAAGTCCGTTAATGGCTGTTAGCCAGGCTGGGTAAGGAAGGGTGTCCCCAGCCTCTGTCTGTCAGAGGGTGGAGATGGACGGCAGGAGAGAGATCACTTGATCATTGCCTGTTAGGTTCACTCCCTCTGGGGCACCTGGCATTGGCCACTGTGGGCAGAGGAGTAGCTGTGGTGCTGCTGGCGCTGGCGGGGGGGTTCGGGGGGAACGGGGGTCTCGGGGGGGCACGGGGGGGGCACTTACGAGTAGCTGTGGTGCTGCTGGTGCCGGCGGGGGGGGTTCGGGGGGAATGGGGGTCACGGGGGGCACAGGGGGTTAAGGGCGGCCCAAAACGAGTAGCTGTGGTGCTGCTGGCGCCGGCGGGGGGTTTCGGGGGGAATGGGGGTCTCGGGGGGCACAGGGGGTTTCGGGGGGGCCTTACGAGTAGCTGTGGTGCTGCTGCCACCGGCGGGGGGTTCCTTACGAGTAGCTGTGGTGCTGCTGGCGCCGGCGGGGTGTTTTGGGGGGAATGGGGGTCTCGGGGGGGCACAGGGGGGCCCTTCCGAGTAGGTGTGGTGCTGCTGGTGCAGGCGGGGGCGGTTCGGGGGGAACGGGGGTCTCGGGGGGCTCAGGGGGGCCCTTACGAGTAGCTGTGGTGCTGCTGGCGCCGGCGGGGGGTTTCGGGGGGGAACGGGGGTCTCGGGGGGCACAGGGGGTTTCGGGGGGGCTCTTACGAGTAGCTGTGGTGCTGCTGGCGCCGGCGGGGGGGTTCGGGGGGAACGGGGGTCTCGGGGGGCACAGGGGGTTTCGGGGGGGCCCTTACGAGTAGCTGTGGTGCTGCTGGCGCCGGCGGGCCGTGCGCATCTTCTCGAACCGGGCCTCCATCTCCTCCAGCACCTTGGGCGTGTAGCGGACGACCAGCTTCACCGTTCCCTGGGCCGCCTTCAGCAGCTCCACGGCCTTCTCGTGCTGCTCCCCTTCCACGCTCTGCCCCACACACGGACACACGGGGGTTAGGGGCCCGGACCCCCCCCAGCGCTGCCCCCACACCTGCTGCTGCCTCAGTCTCCCCACACGCTCAGCCCTCCCGGTCCCCATGCCGGTCCCCCCGTGCTGCCCGATGTCCCTCCCCCGGTGCCTCCCCCATGGTCCCCATCGCCCCCCCCGCATCCTCCCTACCTCCCTT
Organism: Mauremys mutica; assembly: GCF_020497125.1. Taxonomy (NCBI): domain Eukaryota; kingdom Metazoa; phylum Chordata; order Testudines; family Geoemydidae; genus Mauremys; species Mauremys mutica. The sequence continues at coordinate 36,537,389 of NC_059086.1, read as the reverse complement.
CCCAGTGCCCCCCCATGCCGGTGCCCCCCATCGCCCCCCAATGTCTCCTCCCGGAGCCCTCCCCACGCCAGCTCCCCCCCACGGCCACCCCTACGTCCCCACCCAGTGTCCCCCCATCGCTCCCCCGGCCCCTCCCCCCGGCTCACCACGCCGTTGACGGACAGCAGCTGGTCCCCCCGCTTGAGGCCGCCGTGCCGGTCGGCGACGCCGCCGGGGATGACGCGGGAGATGTAGATGGGCGAGTTCTGCTCCTTGCCCCCCATGATGTTAAAGCCGAGCCCCTCGTCCGTCTTGGGCAGCTCCACCACCCGGGGGTGGGCATGGCCCTCGCTCGCCGCGAACGCCGCCACCGTGGCCTGGGGGCACAGACGCAGGGCGCTGGGGGGGGGGGCAGGGCGCCCGAGGGAGGGGTCCCCGGGGGGGGCGGTGCCCGGGCCCGGCTCTCGGGGCTCCCCGGGGGGGGGCAGTGCCCAGGCCCAGCTATCGGGGTCCCCGGGGGGGGTGCCCAGGCCCAGCTATTGGGCTTGGGGGTCCCCGGGGATGCCCAGGCCCAGCTATTGGGCTTGGGGGTCCCCGGGGAGGGGGCGGTGCCCAGGCCCGGCTCTCGGGGGTCCCCGGGGGGGGGCAGTGCCCAGGCCCGGCTCTCGGGGGTCCCCGGGGGGGGGCAGTGCCCAGGCCCGGCTCTCGGGGGTCCCCGGGGGGGGGCAGTGCCCAGGCCCGGCTCTCGGGGGTCCCCGGGGGGGGGGCGGTGCCCAGGCCCGGCTCTCGGAGCGGGGGGTCCCCGGGGGGGCCGTACCTTGGCCGTGGCGTGGGCCCGGATCTCGGCGCTGCCCGCGATCTCCAGCGTGTCATAGAGCTGCTCATAGACCTGGGGGAGGAAAGCGGGGGAGGGGCTGTCAAGGCGAGAGCTGGGGGGGAACCCAGGAGTCCGGCCGGGCTGGGGGCAGGGGCAGTGAGGGTTGATCCAGGCCATGGGACTCCCAGGTGATTCAGGGCTTGGGGGGTGGGAGGTGTCGGGAGGGGGTCACAAGGCCATGGAGGGTCATTGTCGGGGACCCCCAGGGGGTCGGGGTGGTGGTGGGGTGGAGCCCCCCGGGTGTGACCGGGGAGGGGGCTCGTCTCCCAGAGGGCCAAGCAGAAGTTGGACTGCAGAACCCTCGGGGGCGACAGGGGGGACTGGGGGTGCAGAGCAGGGGGGGTCCCAGAGATGTTGGAGGTGGCCTGGAGGATTGTGGGGATCTGGGGGTACAGGGAATGTATAGGGGGTGCAGTACAGGGGGAATGTGGGGGTGCAGTACAGGGGGTGGGGGTGCAGGGGGATGGGGGGGTGCAGTACAGGGTTTGGGGTGCAGGGGTGGATGTGGGGGAGCAGTACAGGGCGTGGGGGTGCAGGGGTGGATGTGGGGGTGCAGTACAGGGCGTGGGGATGCAGGGGTGGATGTGGGGGAGCAGTACAGGGTTTGGGGTGCAGGGGAATGTGCGGGTGCAGTACAGGGGTTGGGGTGCAGGGGTGGATGTGGGGGTGCAGTACAGGGGTTGGGGTGCAGGGGTGGATGTGGGGGTGCAGTACAGGGCGTGGGGGTGCAGGGGGATGTGGGGGTGCTTGTGGGCACAGAGGGGTTTTGGGGTCCAGGGGGGTCTCACCTCGCGGATGGCTGAGCAGAACTTGCTCTGCAGAACCCGCTGCAAAGCCTGCAGTTTGTGGGGGGGCAGCTCCCCACTTCGCTGCAACCGCTCCAGCAGCTCCACGGCGCGCGCCACGTCTGTACGGGATGGGGGGGTTCACACAGGGGGCAGGGAGAACCCCCAAAACTCACCCCTGCCGCTGCCCCACATCCCCCCCACATCTAACATCTGCCCTGCCCCCCCCAGCCACCACCTGCCCTGCCCCCCCATCTAACTCCTGCCCCCCAACCACCACCTGCTCTGCCCCCATCTAACTCCTGCCCCCCCAGCCACCTCCTGCCCTGCCCCCCCAGCCACCTCCTGCCCTGCCCCCCATCTAACTCCTGCCCCCCAACCACCACCTGCCCTGACCCCCCCATCTAACTCCTGCCCCCCAACCCCCACCTGCCCTAACCCCCCCCACCTGTCCCCCCCATCTAACTCCTGCCCCCAAGCCACCACCTGCCCTAACCCCCCCCACCTGTCCCCCCCATCTAACTCCTGCCCCCCCAGCCACCACCTGCCCTAACCCCCCCCACCTGTCCCCCCCATCTAACTCCTGCCCCCCCCGCACCCCAGCTGCCCCCCAGCCCTTACCCCGCTCCAGCCCCAGCGGCTCGCTGCTCAGCGCTGCCATCTTCACGCACCGGCCCCGCCCCACGTTGCACGGGGGGGGGTGATGGGGGGCGGGGGGGGAACACGGCGCGGGGGTGGAAATGTACCTGCGCGCACGCGCGTGCCCGGAGCTCCGGGCGGGTGCACGACGTCTGTGCACGCGCCCCCAGCCGCGTGTTCACGCCTGAGAGCACGTCCCCCCCTTCCCCCCCCGCCCACACTGAGAGCAGGTGGGGGAGGGGCAGGAGTAAAGCCCCCCCCATGAATCTCCCCCAGCCCCCCCACCCGGGGGGGTCCCTGCAGCACCTCCATGGTCCCCCTGGTTCTGGGGTGACCCCCCCACCCCTGCCCCACCTCACCCCCCCCTTGGTCTCAGGCCCCTCCCCGGTGGGGGATTCCTGGGCCAAGATCAACACCCGGCTGGGCTCCGACCTGCCCCCCGGGGCACCGAAGGGCGGGGGGGGTCCAATATAGGGGGCAGGCCCGAGCCCCTGGCGGGTGAGTCTCAGGGTCAAACCCCTCAGCAGCTGGGGGGTGGAAAGAAGTCACCCCCCCACCCCACCCGTGGCCCGGCTGGAAGCACCACGGGCCCCAGCCCTGCCTGGGGGTGCCGGGAACACGGCAGATGACGGGTCAGAGGCCCAGGTGAGGGGCGCCCCCAGCCAAGGCTGCCTTAGAGCCGGGGGGGGGGGGGCAGAGCGCAGTGACCACGTGGGGGGGGGGGGGACGCTCCTGGGAGGCAGGGACCCCGCACGATGCCTAACGGGGGAATCCCGAGCCAGGGCAGAGGGGATTTGGCCCCTGCTGCAACGGGCCCAGCTCTGGTGCCCACAACTCGAGGCTGCTCCTTGAGGGCAAAGTGTGGGGCCAGGAGGGGCCTGCCAAGGCCCCGGGCTGAGCCCCGGGGACCAGGGCCCGCAGCTCTGGCCATTCCTAGCCCAGCCCCCCCATAACAGCACCTCACAGCAGAACCATTAAAACCCCTTTATTGTGGTTAAAGAAAAGCAGATGCAGCCGCGCGGGGCTTTATACAGACGTGTGGCATTTCGGGGGGGGTCACGCTACAGAAACTGGGGGGACAAAAACTTACCCACCTAAAAAAAAAAAAAAAAAGGGAAGTGGCCCGGCCGGCCTGGGGGCAGGGAGCCCCCTCACTCCAGGGGCTGCTCCAGCAGGTACCCGTTCTCCGTGGACATGTAGCCGTCTCCGGACTGCATGGACTCCTGGTCCAGGAACATGTCCTGGCTGGTCTCCTCCAGCGGCTCGGCCAGGCCGTTGTCCTGGCCGGCCCGTTCGTCCCGCTTCTCGGCCCCCCGCTCGCCGCGCTCGCCCCGCTCCCGTTTGTGCTCCCGGTCCCGCTCCCGGTCCCGCCGGCGCTCCCTGTCCCGCTCCCGGTCCCGGTCCTTGTCGCGGTCCCGGTGGCTGCGCCGACGGTCCCGCTCCCGGTCCCGCTCCCTCTCCCTGCCACCCTTGTCCTCGCCCTCCAGCTTCAGCTCCAGCCTGTCCAGGCCCAGCTCGCCCAGCGCCACCTCCTCGGCCTGGGCGTCCCCCCCCTCGGGCAGCTCCTCCTTCTTGTCGCGCTCCCGCTCCCGGTCCCGCTTGCGCTCCCGGCTGCGGCTGTGCCGCTTCCGCTCCCGCTCCTTCTCCTTCTCCTTGTCCTTGCTGCGCTCCCGGCTCCGCTTCCGCTCCTCCTTCTCCCGGCTGCGGGTGCGGCGCCGGCGCTCCCTGGACCGGCTGCGCCGCCGCTCCCGCTCCTTGTCCCGCTCCCGGCTCCGGTCCCGCCGGTCTCGCTCCCGCTCCCGGTCCCTGCGGGGAGAGGGGCCCCGGGCGTCACACCCCTGGGCCAGCCGTCACCCCATCCCCCGAGGGCAGGCAGGCCCATGGCCCACCACACTCCCACAATGCACTGGGCCATCCCCACCCCCTCCGGGCAGCAGGGGGCACTGCAGATACCCACAGCCCTCCACACTCCCACAATGCACTGGGACAGGGGGCACTACAGACACCCACAGCCCTCCATGCTCCCACAATGCACTGGGACAGGGGGCACTGCAGATACCCACAGCCCTCCACGCTCCCACAATGCACTGGGACAGGGGGCACTGCAAAACCCACCTCCCTCCACGCTCCCACAATGCACTGGGACGGGGGGCACTACAGACACCCACAGCCCTCCATGCTCCCACAATGCACTGGGACAGGGGGCACTACAGACACCCACAGCCCTCCACGCTCCCACAATGCACTGGACATCCCCACCCCCTCCGGCCAGCAGGGGGCACTGCAGATACCCACAGCCCTCCACACTCCCACAATGCACTGGGACAGGGGGCACTACAGACACCCACAGCCCTCCATGCTCCCACAATGCACTGGGCCATCACTGTCCCTCCCCCAAACTCTCCTCCAGGCCCCACCCCACCATATCCCTTGGCAGGGGGTCTGGCCAATATTGGAGGGGGGGGGCACGCGGGGTCCCCCGGGGCACAGACTGCCCCCCACTCACCGCTCGTCGTATCTGGAGGTGTCGTCTCGGCCGGAGTGCCTGATGTTGACATCGGCACCACCCCTGCGGGTGCCCCCCAGGCCACCACCTATAAAGAAAGTGCAGCTCTTCAGCACCCTGCTCCCGGCAGGGATCTACGGGACCAACTCAACCCCCCCGGCTCCCCCAGCGGAGGGAAGGGAGGGGCACCTCCATATTCACCACTGCCCTGCGCCTATGCTCGGCTGTGCGCCGTCTGCCTGGCGAGGGCTCACTCTGCTTGGACTGTGGGGGCTGCCGCTGGGCAGGAAGGTAGGAAGTCGGCTGGCGGGTGTTACTGAACTAGGTGGTGCGGCTGGGGGGGGGGTGTTACTGAACTAGGTGGTGCGGCTGGGGGGGGGTGGGGGTGTTACTGAACTAGGTGGTGCGGCTGGGGGGAGTGGGGGTGTTACTGAACTAGGTGGTGCGGCTCGGGGGGGGGTGTTACTGAACTAGGTGGTGCGGCCGGGAACCCCCACAACCAGCCGTTCAGGTGCGGCAGCGTGGAAGGCCCGTGGAGGGGAATCCGCACCGCTTGCTTATGACTGTCACGGGATCCGTGGCCAATGAAGACACAAGGGAGGCTGCTTGACTCGTGTCCGAGCAAAAGCTCTTTCCAGCAAGCTGGAGGAACGTAGAACGGAGGGGAAGTGACATCACTCCCCGGGCTGGATTAATGCAGGGGCCTCAGGGGCCGCAGGCCAGGGCCTCGGGCTCAGGGGGCCCCGCAGGCCCGGATGTGGCCTGCTGCTTCTTTTCATGGAGCCCGGAAAGCCTGGAGCCTCGGCGCCCCCCCCAGGCCTGGAGCTGCGAGCACCAGCTCGCCAATGTGCCCCAAGGCACGGGGCGTTCAGGGAATCTGCGCGCTGCCCCCGCCCCCAGCGCCGGCTCCGCAGCTCCCATTGGCAGGGGCGGTGCCTGTGCACAGCGGCAGGGCCTCTCTGCCTAGGGGCCGGACATGCTGGCCATCTCGGGGAGCAGAGCAGCGCAGAGCCAGGGATCCCCACAAAAATCTAACAGCCCCAGGCCCACAGGAGAGTTCATCCGGCCCTGCTCACACCTCAACACCTGGAAGAACATCTGGACAATGAAGACTGAACGGGGGAGGTGGTCCCAGGCTGGAAAGGAGAATCCAGCTTGTGTATTAAGGAAATCTACCATCAGGGTGAGATGATGCTCGATTCAAATCCTGTCTAGTTTATGGAACTCGGATTGCGGTGGGAGGGGGGTCGCCCAGGGCACCGCTGCTGCGCCCAGGACCAGCTGTCGGGGGCCACACCGGCCGCTGCAGAAGCCACAGAGGTCCCAAAATCCGTGACTTCCGTCAAAGACTTGCAGCCTCACTTATGATCACTTAAAATCTCTTTCTGCCGTTAACAAATCGGTTTTGTATTTTATCTCGACCGATGGGCTTTGCTCGAAGCGCCAACGGGAATAAAAGCTGCTGCACGTCCTCGCCACACTGGGGGACGGGCGGGCTGGGGACCCAGCGTACACGGGTCAGGCTTCTGACCAGGGCAAGACCGCCCGGCTCTGGGGTCCTAAGCTGGAAGAAGCATTCATGTAACTCAGCGGGGTGTGTCCCCACCTGCGGGTGGCTGTGTGAGTGCAGGACCTGGAGGGGTTTGCAGCGTGTCAGAGGGAGCCCGGGCTGGTTAGACAGAGGCCTCAGCGGTACCCCAATTCCAGGCTGCACCCTGGGGAGCCCGTCACAGGCTGGGTGGGGAGCTCCCGGCAGGGGACGCCGAGGGCTGTGCCGATTGCCTGCCACAGCGCTGCAGGCCTGATGTGGGGTCACTCTCCCCGCTCTGCGTTCCGGCGGGGCAGGTGCAGGGTGTGTGTGTGGGGTGGAGGTGGGGGGGGGGTGTCCTTACTCACCCAGCCTGCGGGGACGCCAACCCTTGACTGTCCGGCCTCTCTCCACGTCCACCAGCACCCTCCTGCCGTCAATTTTCTTGCCGTCTGCGTGCTTGTATGCCGCTGCAACAGATTGGGGTGTCCACAAGGGCGGGGGGGGAGGGCGCTTCTGTTAGGCACGGAGCCCACACACAAGCCCGCCCGCCCCCCCACCGGACACACACAGCTCCCCCCACCTGCCCCGTGGCTCCCCAGAGCCGGCCGAGGGGCTGCCCCACCCTGCCGTGGGGTAGCTTGCCCCGAGGTCCCCCTCCCCCGTGCTGCCCAGACTTCAGCAGCTGGGTCCACGCCAGAGCACAGGACGCCCCGACCCCGTCGAGGCCGGAGATCCGCAAGCCACGGCTGCTGGGCTGAATGGAGCAGCCCCTCGCCCCCCCACCCCCCAGCCAGCCCCCCAAAGCTGCAAGGAAAGGAACGTTACCGACAAGTCAAATACCTGCGTTTGCCCCCCGCCTCCTCCCCGATGCCACGCTCGCTGCGTGGGACCCGGGCAGCCCCGTGTGGGGGGGGTAAACCCCTATGAGACGGGGGTACACCGCCCACCGCTGCTGCCCACCCCCCACCCCAGCCAGCCAGCTAACCCCGAATCCGCCATGCATCCCCCCCAAAGCAGGAGGTATTACACCTACAGGAAGGAGGGAGAGGAATCTGTGTACAACCAGGGGTGGTACGCGCAAAGGTTTTACAGTCTGGTACCCGGCTGGCACTCCCCCCGCCGCCCCCCGCCAGTCACGCCCCTGCCGCCCCCCCGCCTGTCGTCACCAGAGGAACAGAGTACAGATCCCTACGTGGCGGCTACAGATGGCACCGAGGCAACAGGGGGGGAGGAGGGGGCGCTAGACGGGCACCGCTCACGAGAAGGAAATAAAAGCGTTTACCTGGAGAAACTACTTACAAAACATTTCAACTTAGCGCCTCAACTCAACGCATCAGGCTGCTAGCGTGGGCGCGAGAGGCTGGGCTCCGCCCCCGTGCCCCCGGCCGGGGCACTGGCATTTAGGGGGGGGTGGCGTGGCTGCCAAGCGACACCTCGCTGCCTTACCTGTCTTGGCAGCGGCGTAGGTGTACCCCCCACGGGAGGTCCGGTCCCCCCCGGCCCTGCCCGCCCTCCTGCCCCCCACAGGAGCTGGGGCACTACGGCATTGAGGGGACACTTACCAGCCCCACAATGGCTCAGCTGGAGCCCCCGCCCGGCCTGCCTCCCCTGCCCCCTCGTTGCCAGCTGGCTGGTCGTGAGGGGACACAGCCGCCCGCTCAGCCAGAACCTCGAGGGGGCAGGGCAGAGCACCCTAGCCACAGGGACGGGCCCCCCAGACCACCTCCGTCCAAGGCACTTGTGGGGAAACCCGGCCCCCCGAGAGCCCCCCATGCCAACAGAGCACACCCCCGGGAGAGGGAGACCTGCACTGCCCTGGCTAGAATAGGGTCCTGGTTCCGCCCCAGGGCCGTGTCTGTCTGTGGTGCTGGTCCCGGCCAGGAGAGGCCGTGGCTTACCTGAGACCAACCTTATTGTCACCTCTCTACCAAGCCCCCCTAGGCAGCACCTCTCCCCCTAAGCGCTGCCTCCATCAGGGAGAGCCCCGGGGCTGACTGCTCCACCCCCATCGCCCTGGGCCAGGGCTCAAAGGGAGGCTCGAGCCCTGGGATCAGCAGGGCTCCGTTCCCTTGACGCCACCCGTCACAGATCCCCAGCCTGCCGGTCGCTGGCCAACCGGCACCAAAGTTCAGCCTGGCCCTGCGCCCTCCCCCGGGTCCAGAGGTCGGCAGCGTGGCTGCTGGGGCCAGGACTTCAGGGCTCACGCAGGGAGATATTGTAGGTCCTACACAAACGGGGGCAGACCCGTCCCCTTACACGGTCCGATGTGGAGGGCTCAAGAGGGACTGGAGCCGGGCTGGGTTTAGTGCCCTCGGCGACGCCTCTCGAGGCCGGTGGCCTGCGTGGGAGGGCAGCTCTGCCAGAGAGCTCAGCAGCAGCGCCCGGACCCCATCCCTGCATGGGGCAGGCGGGTTCGCCAAGCCCAGCCCGGCTCAGCGCCCACGGGCGGTTCTACGGGGCGGGCGCGGTTGAGAAGCCGGGAGTGTGAGGTGACTAACGCTGCCCTGGGCTAGTGTCGCTGTGTGCCGGCTGCCTGCGTGTCAATCCCTTCTCGCCCGCGGGGCGGGGGGCCTGTCTCTGCGAGCCGCGGGGCACCGGTCCGAGGCTCAGCCGAGACTGACGCCCCAACCGAGCCCCAGGCGCGGGCCACGGAGTGGCTGGCTGCGCCAGGGGCAGCCAGAGGAGCTAGTCTACCTCACCTCGCCAGCCTGGTGGGAACGGCTAAAGGCAGGACTCGAATATTCCCCGCCCCACTCGGACGCGACTGGAAGCTCAGTGCCCCGCACGGCACGGCCCACCCCGGCCTTGGCAGCGAGATGCCCGAAGGGAGATGGTAGCTCGAGTAGAGAGTGCCCCTGGCTGGAGAGGCGGATACGCTGGACGGATTGGGAGGGGATCAGGAAGTTGCCTGGGTTGCAGTTTCGTTGTGGGGATTAAGAGTCGGACAGATGCAGCCAGCGCTGCGAGCTCCCCCTCAGCAGTGCCGGCACCGACACGCGGGCAGGACCGAAACCCAGCCCTGGGACATATTCGAGTCCTGCTTCATCAGCTGCGGGGAAGCATCCTACACAGGGTGACGTCCGGCCTGCCCTCCCCTCGCTACCTCCGGCGGGAATTCGGAGCCTGCGCCCCCCCCGTCCGGTCTCCGCCCGGCAAGAGAGCGGAAGCCGGACGAGAGAGCAAGCTTCTCCGGTCCCCACCCCCACCACGCTAGGTGCCTACCGCTGCTGTGGCCTGGCTCGTGTATAGGTGTAGGGGTGCCGTGAAATCTTACCAACATACAAACCCTTATACCAACCATACACTGAGGTGTTGTATGGGGGGAGCATTAGCATCAGCTGCAAGCCAGCAGTGGCAATAGCCATCAGAAAGGTGGCTGCAGTGACAATAAGAACACAGAATTAATACACCCCTCCTCCCAACAGCATCGTTCACAACAGTCACTAGCGCCAAGACGCACCTGCCCCCCCGCCACACGCTCGAGCCGAGCCGCTCCCCCAGCTTCGCCGCGTCTGGGCTCAGCCCTGGAGCGGGGGCAGCTCGTGAAGCTCAGCGGTTCGGGGGGGGGGGGGGGGGTACACACAGCGCTGAGCCCGTCGGAGCACACGCCCCCTCTCACTCACACGCCACGACCAGCAGCACCCTGATTACATTAATCTGCAGTTATGGGAGGGAGGGGCACCCCGCCTGCGGGGGTCAGCTCAGCATTAACCCTCTGATGGCCAGCCCCCAGCCCAGCCCAGCCCCGCCTCCGTCGTTCATGTCCAGCTCCGGGGGGGGGGGAGCAGAGTAATGGAACCTGAGTTTGCGCCGGCCCTGCGCTCCGTTACTTACCTCCGGGAGCTCGAGGGCCGGCACCGAGATGGAAAGCATGCGCTTCAGGGAGAGGCAAAGAGGCCCGGGCAGAGGCGGTACTTACAGTGCATGTCCCGCTCGTGTTCATACTCGATGAAGGCGTAGCCGCGCGGCTTTCCGGAACGCTTGCTGTACACCATGTAGATCTGGGGGGGTGGGTGGCAGGTTAATGACCCAGACCCGGCCCCTCCCACACACGCGCGCTGCTTAGCCCCGGCTTCAGTCTGACACAAGCCACTGCCCCACAGCACCTTTCGTGGTGCTGGTTAACTCGCTGCAGACCAGCAGGGGGCGCTCATGCGCTGATTGAGGTCTGACACACCAAGATGGCAGCCTCATCAGAGCCTTCCTGGCCAGGGAGGTAGCCTGGTCCCAACAGGGCACCACCAGGATAGGGAGAGCCAGGAACACCCTTCACCCGTGTGAAATCCCACAAGGGCCCTGCCAAGCAAACCTGGAGGGGGAACGTCCCAACCTGGAGGGGAACTTCCCAACCCGAAACCTGGGGGTCAGTTAGACCCTGAGCATACGAACAAGCCCCTCCAGCCAGGCAGCAAGGGGACTGGGGACCACCTCAGAGCAGCAGTTCACCCCGGCCCGTGTCCCATCTCCAGCTGTAGTTGATCCTTTCAAGGAAGGGAAAACCCGGCCCACATCTGGCTAGTTGTATCGGGGGGGGAGGGAGGGGGGGAATCCCCACCTGCCCCCTGCGGGCGCCTGGCTGAAGCCCCTAAGCATGAGAGCTCATTACGGCAATTGTCTCAGCGCAGAGCTGCCAGCGGTTAGAAGCCCACCGGGGCTCCGCAGGCATGGCCCAGGAAGGAAGGGACCCCCCTCCCCCAGCATTCCTCTGGGCTGGGAGCTCGCAGGGGATGGAGACCCCCCCATTTCCCCAGGGTCAATCTCCCGCCCTGGGAACAGCGAGGCCTTCGCAGCCTCTTACCCGTTTGATGGGGCCATAGACCTCGAACTCTCTTCTGAGCTTGGATTCTGTCGTGTCGTAGTTCTGCGGGGGAGAGGACAGGCCGGTGAGACAGCTGCTGCTGGCGGTCAGGTGGGGGGGAGAAGCAGGTGCCCCGGGAAGGGGCTCCCAGGCAGCGGGAGGAAACTTACCACTCTAGCCACGAAGAGGGTTTTGAAGGCGTCTCCCTGGGCGTTGGGGTCGTTGTGCGGGTCCCCTGGATGGGGAGAGAACAGGGCTAGGCAGGCGGAAACATCAATGGCTGATGCCGCCCCCCCCAGCCCCCGTTCACCCTCCCATACGCTGAGGCACCCGTGAGGGGATGTCCCCAGCAGGTGGGAGTTAGATCAACCCCCCCGCCCCCCACAGTGATGGGACACTCCCCCCCAACACTCACACATCTTCAGCTCATTCTCCACCTCCTGCTGCCTCCGCTCAATCTTCTCTCGTCTCTGCGGGAAGGAAAGGGAAGGGGTGACGGGCTCTGGACTCCTGGCAGTGACTCTCTAGAGAGGGAATCCAGGAAAGGATTCCAGGGGGGCTCTCAGTCACTAGCACCCCTGAGGCTCTCAAAGTGCCGCTGTGCTCACTGCTTCGTCCTCACCGCCTTCTGCAGGGCTGTTACCCCCAATTCACAGACGGGGACGCCCAGGCACTCCCCCCAAAGCTCACACAGGGAGTTAGTGACAGAATTACCAGCGTAAGAACCCAGGAGTCCTGGCTGCCAAATCCTCCCCCGCTCCCCTCCCAGAGCTGGGGAGAGAACCCAGGCGTCCTGGCTCCCAGCCCCACGATTCAATCACCAGACTATATGGGAGAAGGGATACTCAAGGGAGAACAGAAGAGACTCTGGCAGCAGAGCGCCTCCTCAGTTCGCCCCTTCGCCACACAACCCAGAGCTGGCTTTCGGGGGGCACACGCAGACAAACCCCCCACCCCAGTTGCCCATGCCCCTAGAAGGATGGGCTGACCCCCATGCTTGCAGAGAGCTGTACCTTCCGCTCCATGCGCTCCTCACGGGTCTCAGCACGGGTGGGTGGAGGGGCATCGCGTGGGTCCTGGGGGGGAGAGAAGCACGTTAGCAGGGCATCAAGCGGGTGGGTGGCACAGAGATGGAGGGCGGGGGGAGCCTGGAGGCTTTGGAGCAGAGAAAAGAGGTGATGAGGCAACCAGCTCTCCCCCCCTCCAGCCCCCTGCCAGCGCCGCCCTGCTGGGGAGGCCGAGCTCACCTCGAACTCCCGGATGTACGGCGCGATGCCGCAGTAGGGCTGGTTGTGGTGTTTCTCATGAGGCAGCTTCTCCAGAGGGGGCAGGTACGGGATGGGGTCTCGGGGGGCGAAGAGCGCCAGCAGGTTGGGGGGCAGGAACTGCGTCATCTTGGGAAATCTGCTGAGGGGGTGGGGGGAGATGCCAGATCGTTGGATCCCACAACAAGTGCATCCCCCCTCCCCCAAGTGTGTGGGGTCAGGCCCCCCCCCAAACTCGGCCAACTTAGGGGCCAGCTAAGCTCCTCCCTCCTCCTTTCGTGGGGTTCTGCTTCCCAGCGGCACCCCCCACCTCATCTCCATGGACGCAGCCAGTTCCTGGGCAACCCATGTTCTTCTACTGCTCCCCCCCCCCGTGGGGCTCCTCAGCCCCCCCCATCCTGGGGTCACCCCCCCGGTCCATCCCCTGCGGTTACGTCTCCTCTCTGCGGGAAGGGGCGACGGGCTCTGGACTCCCGGCAGCGACTCTCCAGAGAGGGACCCCGGGACGGGATTCGAGGGGGGCCCCGCCCCCCCCCACAGGGCTCCCCTCCCCCCCGCCTGCACCCCCCACTGCTCCCCCTCCCCCCCCGCCTGCCCCCGCCCCAGGACTCCGCCTCCCCTCCCCCCCACTGCTCCCCCCCCAGGACTCCGCCTCCCCCCCACCCCCCACTGCTCCCCCTCCCCCCCCGCCTGCACCCCCCACAGGACTCCGCCCCCCCACCCCCCACTGCTCCCTTCCCCCCCCGCCCCCCTCCCCCCCCGCCTGGACCCCGCCCCCCAATTCCGGCTCCCCCCAGTAACTCCCCCCCCAGCCACCTTCTCCGCTGCTCCCCCGGGCCCCCCCTCACCTGACCCCCCCGCCCGTGACCCTCGGCCCCAGCTGCCCCCCCCGAGCCCCCCCCGCTCACCTCTAGCCCCGCCCCCCGCTACTCCCCAGCCCCCCCGCAACCGCCACCACCTGCTCGGCCCCCCCGGGGCTGCCTGGACCCCTCGTGCCCCCCCCCGGGCCCAGCCCCCTCCCCGGGGCGCCGCGTGACCCCCCCCCCCCTCACCGGCCGCGCCGCGCTCGGCTCCTCCCGCTGCCGCCTGGTCGGGGCCTGCTCCCTGCCCGCTCTGCGCAGGCGCATCCCCGTCACCGCGTCCGGATCCCTGCGCCGCCGGGACTCGCATCGGGGGCGGGGGAAGGAGGCGCGAATCTCCCCCACTCGGAGGGATGATCCCTCCGCCGCCGGCAGGAAAAGTAGTGCCCGAGCGCGGGGCAGGGGCAGACCATAATACTCGCCGCCGGGGCGCTCCTGGCGCCATGGTGGTGACCCCCCCGCGACCTGCGGCATAGCAACCGGGCCCATGACCCCTGACCTGCTCCATAGCAACAGGGCCATGACCCCTGACCTGGGCCACAGCAACCAGAGCATGACCTCTGACCTGTGCCATAGCAACTGGTCCCATGACCTTGACTTGCCCCATAGCAACTGGGCCCATGACCCCCAACCTGCGCCATAGCAACCAGGCCATGACCTGACCTGTGCCATAGCAACTGGGCCCATGACCCCCCGACCTGCTCCATAGCAACCAGGCCATGACCTGACCTGTGCCATAGCAAGCAGGGATATGGCCCCTGAGCTGTGCCATAGCAACTGGGCCCATAACCCCCAACCTGCACCATAGCAACTGGGCCCATAACCCCCGACCTGCTCCATAGCAACAGGGCCATGACCTCTGACCTGCACCATAGCAACCAGGCCATGATCCCTGACCTGAGCCATAGCAACCAGGGATATGACCCTGACCCGCGCCATAGCAGCTGGGGTAATGACCCTGACCCCAGCTGGGCTTGGGATACAGCCTCCTCTGCCCCTAGGGCGGGCCCTGTACGTCCCAGGCCTGGCACCTCAGGGTCATGGGGGGCCCCGTACGCCCCAGGCCTGGCACCACAGGGTCACGGGGAGCCCTGTACGCCCCAGGCCTGGCACCTCAGGGTCATGGGGGGCCCCGTATGCCCCAGGCCTGGCACCTCAGGGTCATGGGGGGCCCCGTACGCCCCAGGCCTGGCACCGCAGGGTCATGGGGGGCCCTGTACGCCCCAGGCCTGGCACCGCAGGGTCACGGGGGGGCTCCGTACGCCCCAGGCCACGCACCGCAGGGTAACGGGGCGGGGGGGGCTCCTCTGCGCCCCAGGCCTGGCACCTCAGGGTCACGGGGGGCCCTGTACGTCCCAGGCCTGGCACCGCAGGGTCATGGGGGGGGGCTCCTGTACGCCCCAGGCCTGGCACCGCCGGGTCACGGGGGGGGGCTCCTGTACGCCCCAGGCCTGGCACCGCAGGGTCATGGGAGGGGGCTCCTGTACGCCCCAGGCCTGGCACCGCAGGGTCACGGGGGGCCCCGTACGCCCCAGGCCTGGCACCGCAGGGTCACGGGGGGCCCCGTACGCCCCAGGCCTGGCACCGCAGGGTCACGGGGGGGCTCCGTACGCCCCAGGCCTGGCACCACAGGGTCACGGGGGGGGGGCTCCTGTGCGCCCCAGGCCTGGCACCTCAGGGTCACGGGGGGGGGGGCTCCTGTACGCCCCAGGCCTGGCACCGCAGGGTCACGGGGGGCCCCGTACGCCCCAGGCCTGGCACCGTAGGATCACGGGGGGGGCCGTACGCCCCAGGCCTGGCACCGCAGGGTCACGGGGGGGGGGGCCCATACGCCCCAGGCCTGGCACTGCAGATGGCTCTGGAGCAGAGATGCCCACAGAGGAGCAGCAGATGGCGCTGGAAGGCTGTGTGAGGAGCACAGACACCCCTGGACAGAAACCCAATAGGATTAGGAGAAGGGAGTGTGGGGTGATGAGGGATGTCGGGCGTGTTAGAGCAGGACTCCTGGGTTCTCTCCTCAGGGAGGGGAGGGGCATCTAGTGGTTGGAGCAGGTGGGGCTCCGAGCCAGGACTCCTGGGTTCTCTCTCCAGCTCTGAGAGGGGAGTGGGGTCTAATGGTTAGAGCCTGGTGTGTTGCATACACACAGGGAAGCTGGCACAGTCTCTATAATTCAGGTAAGGACAGAAGACACCCCACTAATTAATAAATTAATTAACTCTGTTTATCACACACACCCTCTCTCCAGGCAGGTTTACACCAGCCATTCCTGGGCACTTATGTCATAACTATTAACAGATTATTTTCTTATTACACAGTTATCTCTTGATCCCTAATGCTTTGTTACTTGGGTGTGATTACATCTCTCCTCCTGACACTAGATTAATTAACCCCATTTTGGTTAACGAGCTTCCATTAGAATCCAGGAACAGGAGGCCCAGAGGCAAGACACCCCAAAGGGAAGCGCTCATCCCCTTGGGCGTTCGCATCTCACTTTTATGCTTGTTAATTATTCTCTGCAATTTACAGATGGTGGGAGTCCTGGCTCCCAGCCCTCCTGCTCTAACCACTAGATCCCACTCCCCTCCCAGAGCCAGGGATAGAACCTGGGAGTCCTGGCTCCCAGCCCCCCTGCTCTAACCACTAGATCCCACTCCCCTCCCCTCCCAGAGCCAGGGATAGAACCCGGGAGTCCTGGCTCCCAGCCCCCCTGCTCTAACCACTAGATCCCACTCCCCTCCCCTCCCAGAGCCAGGGATAGAACCCGGGAGTCCTGGCTCCCAGCCCTCCTGCTCTAACCACTAGATCCCACTCCCCTCCCCTCCCAGAGCCAGGGATAGAACCCGGGAGTCCTGGCTTCCCAGCCTCCCCTTGGTATAACCACTAGACCCCCCTCCCCTCTCCTAGCCAGGGATAGAACCCTGGAGTCCTGGCTCCCAGCCCCCCACTCTAATCACTAGATCCCACTCCCCTCCCCTCCCAGAGCCAGGGATAGAACCCACGAGTCCTGGCTTCCAGCCCCCCGCTCTAACCACTAGATCCCACTCCCCTCCCCGAGCCAGGGATAGAACCCAGGAGTCCTGGCTCCCAGCCCCCTGCTCTAACCACTAGACTCCCCTGCCCTCTCAGAACTGGGAACAGAACCCAGGAGTCCTGGCTCCCACCCCTTGCCTCCATATCATCCCTGGGAGCTGTCTGCCCCCCTGTTATTTTTAGTGCCCTCGGAGCCGAAGGGGCAGAGGGGTAGGGGCGGGCACTGGGGTTTGGCACGGGGGCGCTGGAAGTCAGAGCTGTCCTGAGAACATGACACCTCCCCGGGCTGGGAACGTGTTTACAGCCAGAGATCCCGGCCCTTGGCCTCAGGGACGGACGGACAGACAGATCCAGGGCTCAGAAAGCTGGGGGGGCTGGGGGGGTGCAGAAGAGGGGCGCAGGGAATTGTCAGAGCAGAAAAGAAAGGGTGAGAATAGAAGAGAGTGTGTGTGTGTGTGGTGGGGGGAGATATGGTGTGAATGTGGGAACGAATCAGGGCCTGAGCAGGAGGGGGTACGGGCTGAGTGCGGGAAGGGGGAAGCGAATCGGGGCTGGAGGAGGAGGTACGGGCTGAGTGCAGGAAGGGGGAAGCGAATTGGGGCTGGAGGAGGAGGTACGGGCTGAGTGCAGGAAGGGGGAAGCGAATCGGGGCCAAGAGAGGTGGGAACACGGTGTGAAGGAGGGAACGAATCAGTGGAGAGTGAAGCAGGGGCACCCACGGTGGGGAACCCCCCCGGCCCGGCCCATGGCCACCGTTGCCGGGCCCTGACCTCCCCCGCCATGGAGAAGCCGGCGCTGCCAGCGGGGGGACCCGGCGAGGCGCCCGGCCCCTACGTCCCGTGCCTGCGCCGGGACTGCTGCGAGCGGGTGGTGATCAACGTGGCGGGGCTGAGGTTCGAGACCCAGGCCAGGACCCTGCTCCGGTTCCCCAACACCCTGCTGGGCGACCCCCGGCGCCGGCTCCGCTACTACGACCCGCTGCGGAGCGAGTTCTTCTTCGACCGCAGCCGGCCCTGCTTCGACTCCATCCTCTACTACTACCAGTCGGGCGGGCGGCTGCGGCGCCCCGCCAACGTCCCTCTCGACATCTTCCTGGAGGAGCTGAAGTTCTACCAGCTGGGCGAGGAGGCGCTCAGCAAGTTCCGGGAGGACGAGGGCTTCGTCCAGGAGGAGCAGCGCCCGCTGCCCGGGCCCGAGTTCCTCAAGCAGGTCTGGCTGCTCTTCGAGTACCCGGAGAGCTCGCAGGCCGCCCGCATCATCGCCATCATCTCCGTGCTGGTCATCCTCATCTCCATCGTCATCTTCTGCCTCGAGACGCTGCCCGAGTTCCGGGACGAGCGGGACATTTCGCTGCCGGTGAGCGAGGGGGTTCGCGGGCCCGGCCCTGCGGCTCCACCGCCCTGCTGCGCGCCCGCTGCCCAGCCCTGCGGCTCCACCGCCTGCTGTGTGCCCGCTGCCCCCATCCCCACGGCTCCATCGCCCTGCTGTGTGCCCGCTGCCCTCCTCCCCATGGCTCCATCGCCCTGCTGTGTGCCCGCTGCCCAGCCCTGCGGCTCCACCGCCTGCTGTGTGCCCGCTGCCCAGCCCTGCGGCTCCACCGCCTGCTGTGTGCCCACTGCCCTCCTCCCCACGGCTCCATCGCTCTGCTGTGTGCCCGCTGCCCAGCCCTGCGGCTCCACCGCCCTGCTGCGCGCCCGCTGCCCAGCCCTGCGGCTCCACCGCCTGCTGTGTGCCCGCTGCCCCCATCCCCACGGCTCCCTCGCTCTGCTGTGTGCCCGCTGCCCAGCCCTGCGGCTCTACCGCCCTGCTGCGCGCCCGCTGCCCAGCCCTGCGGCTCCACCGCCTGCTGTGTGCCCGCTGCCCTCCTCCCCACGGCTCCATCGCTCTGCTGCGCGCCCGCTGCCCAGCCCTGCGGCTCCACCGCCTGCTGTGTGCCCGCTGCCCCCATCCCCACGGCTCCATCGCCCTGCTGTGTGCCCGCTGCCCTCCTCCCCATGGCTCCATCGCCCTGCTGTGTGCCCGCTGCCCAGCCCTGCGGCTCCACCGCCTGCTGTGTGCCCGCTGCCCCCCTCCCCATGGCTCCACCACCCTGCTATGTGCCCGCTGCCCAGCCCTGCGGCTCCACCGCCTGCTGTGTGCCCGCTGCCCTCCTCCCCACGGCTCCATCGCTCTGCTGTGTGCCCGCTGCCCTCCTCCCCACGGCTCCCTCGCTCTGCTGTGTGCCCGCTGCCCTCCTCCCCATGGCTCCACCGCCTGCTGTGTGCCCGCTGCCCAGCCCTGCGGCTCCACCGCCTGCTGTGTGCCCGCTGCCCTCCTCCCCACGGCTCCATCGCTCTGCTGTGTGCCCGCTGCCCAGCCCTGCGGCTCCACCGCCCTGCTGCGCGCCCGCTGCCCAGCCCTGCGGCTCCACCGCCTGCTGTGTGCCCGTTGCCCCCATCCCCACGGCTCCATCGCCCTGCTGTGTGCCCGCTGCCCTCCTCCCCATGGCTCCACCGCCTGCTGTGTGCCCGCTGCCCCCCTCCCCATGGCTCCACCACCCTGCTATGTGCCCACTGCCCAGCCCTGCGGCTCCACCGCCTGCTGTGTGCCCGCTGCCCTCCTCCCCACGGCTCCATCGCTCTGCTGCGTGCCCGCTGCCCAGCCCTGCGGCTCCACCGCCTGCTGTGTGCCCGCTGCCCCCATCCCCACGGCTCCATCGCCCTGCTGTGTGCCCGCTGCCCTCCTCCCCATGGCTCCATCGCCCTGCTGTGTGCCCGCTGCCCAGCCCTGCGGCTCCACCGCCTGCTGTGTGCCCGCTGCCCTCCTCCCCACGGCTCCATCGCCCTGCTGTGTGCCCGCTGCCCTCCTCCCCACGGCTCCATCGCTCTGCTGTGTGCCCGCTGCCCAGCCCTGCGGCTCCACCGCCCTGCTGCGCGCCCGCTGCCCAGCCCTGCGGCTCCACCACCTGCTGTGTGCCCGCTGCCCCCATCCCCACGGCTCCATCGCCCTGCTGTGTGCCCGCTGCCCTCGTCCCCATGGCTCCATCACCCTGCTGTGTGCCCGCTGCCCAGCCCTGCGGCTCCACCGCCTGCTGTGTGCCCGCTGCCCTCCTCCCCACGGCTCCATCGCTCTGCTGTGTGCCCGCTGCCCCCCTCCCCACGGCTCCATCGCTCTGCTGTGTGCCCGCTGCTCCCCTCCCCCCGGGTCCACCGCCCTGCTGTGTGCCCGCTGCCCCCCTCCCCACGGCTCCACCGCCCTGCTGTGTGCCTGCTGCCCCCCTCCCCACGGCTCCATCGCCCTGCTGTGTGCCCGCTGCCCCCCTCCCCACGGCTCCATCGCCCTGCTGTGTGCCCGCTGCCCCCCTCCCCACGGCTCCATCGCTCTGCTGTGTGCCTGCTGCCCCCCTCCCCAGGGCTCCACCGCCCTGCTGTGTGCCCGCTGCCCCCCGCCCCACGGCTCCACCGCCCTGCTGTGTGCCCGCTGCCCCCCTCCCCATGGCTCCATCGCCCTGCTGTGTGCCCGCTGCCCCCCTCCCCACGGCTCCACCGCCCTGCTGTGTGCCCGCTGCCCCCCTCCCCATGGCTCCACCGCCCTGCTGTGTGCCCGCTGCCCCCCTCCCCACGGCTCCACCGCCCTGCTGTGTGCCCGCTGCCCCCCTCCCCATGGCTCCATCACCCTGCTGTGTGCCCGCCGCCCCCCTCCCCTCGGCTCCCGCGCCCTGCTGTGTGCCCGCTGCCCCCCTCCCCACGGCTCCACCGCCCTGCTGTGTGCCCGCTGCCCCCCTCCCCATGGCTCCACCCCCCTGCTGTGTGCCCGCTGCCCCCCTCCCCACGGCTCCATCGCCCTGCTGTGTGCCCGCTGCCCACCTCCCCATGGCTCCATCACCCTGCTGTGTGCCCGCTGCCCCCCTCCCCATGGCTCCATCGCCCTGCTGTGTGCCCGCTGCCCCCTTCCCCACGGCTCCACCGCCCTGCTGTGTGCCCGCTGCCCAGCCCTGTGTTCCCTCCACCCCACCACCAACCCCATCCCAGCTTCTCCTCTGCCTGGAGATCCTGTTCGAGTTCTGGGACAAGAGGGACATCTCGCTGCCGGTGGGTGGGAGGAAAGGGGGACCCCCTAAAATTCCAGCATCCCCTGCCCCCCACCCCCCTTCCCAGAGCTGGGAGAGAGCCCAGGAGTCCTGCCGGCTCGCGGGGGGCCTGGTTCCTGGCAGGCTGGGTCAGGGATGGTGCTGACTGGCCTGGCTGTGTGGGTCCTGTGCGGTGCGAGCCACCCAGCCCCCTCCGCCCCCTCCCACCCTCCGGGCTGGGTGACCTCCCCGCACCTCGTCCCAATTGATGTCAATTTGCTGATGCAGCTGGGGGGGTGGGATTCCCTGCGGGGAGGCGGGGATGACCTGGGCTGAATGCCACCCCCTCCCCGCTGCACCACCCACCCAGCCCCCTGCCGCAGTGCCGCAGGCCAAGCTGCCTCCCCAGCTGGGTTTCCCCCTGACCCCTTCCTCCCTCACGTGTCCCCCCCAGATCCCCCATCATCGGGCCAACAGCAGCCACGTGCACGCCCCCAAGAGCCAGCTGGACGACCCTTTCTTCATCGTCGAGACCATCTGCATCTGCTGGTTCTCCTTCGAGCTGGCGGTGCGGTTCCTGGCCAGCCCCAGCAAGCCGGCCTTCTTCAAGGACATCATGAACATGATCGACTTCGTGGCGATCATCCCCTACTTCGTGGCGCTGGGCACGGAGTTCGCCCGGCAGCGGGGGGTGGGCCAGCCGGCCATGTCGCTGGCCATCCTCCGGGTCATCCGGCTGGTCAGGGTCTTCCGCATCTTCAAGCTCTCGCGCCACTCCAAGGGGCTGCAGATCCTGGGCCAGACCCTCAAAGCCAGCATGCGGGAGCTGGGCTTGCTCATCTTCTTCCTCTTCATCGGCGTCATCCTCTTCTCCAGCGCCGTCTACTTCGCCGAGGCCGACCACGCCGAGACCAACTTCACCAGCATCCCTGAGGCCTTCTGGTGGGCCGTGGTCACCATGACCACGGTGGGCTATGGGGACATGTCCCCCGTGACGGTGGGCGGGAAGATCGTGGGCTCGCTGTGCGCCATCGCCGGGGTCCTCACCATCTCCCTCCCGGTGCCCGTCATCGTCTCCAACTTCTCCTACTTCTACCACCGGGAGACGGAAGGCGAGGAGCAGGGCCAGTACGTCCACGTGGCCGGCTGCCCTGGCCACCTGCCCTCCCCGCTGGTGCCCGCCCGCCGGGAGAAGGCCTGCGGCAAGGAAGAGACGTACTGTGGAGATGGGGCCCTGGCGCTGCCCAACTGCCGGCTCCTGGATGGGATGGTGGCCTCGGCCAGCAGCCAGCCGGTCCTGTTGGAGCCCCAGCAACCCAACCGGGGCCTGGTGACCCAGGTGTGAACCTGCTGGCACCTCTCCCCACCCAATTTCCGACCCGCCGCCCCCACCCCTCCTCGGCGCCTCTCTTGGGCGGTGGGAGACGAGATTGGATCCTGGTTTTGGCCACTCTGCCTCTAACCAGAGTGGGGCGAGGGAGTGAGGGGTGTCTCCTGGCACGGATACTGCCCCCCCTCACCTGGCCAGAAAGCTCTGGATGCAGCCGGCCCAGTACCAATGCCTCCCCCGCCCCCCAGTCCCGTCTCCAGCTCCCTGACTGAGAGCAGCTGGCCCCGGGGCACTTGCTGAGCTCACCTCAGCATGTTCTCGGGTTACATCTGCTGGAGAGCGCCCTGGAACATACCCCACGCAACCGAGCCCCAAATAGCAAGCGTGGGGATAAATAAGGGAAGGCTTCTTGCCAAGGTATCTCAGCGAGCTTTGCAGGGCAATACAATCCCAGCCGTTGGAGAGGTGGAGGGCCAGGGGCAGGGGCAGGGGCCGGGGAGGCGGCCAGAGCCCCGGAGACATTGTGACTGTGTTTCACGTGCTGGACTGGGGTTGTCTCCCGTTCAGTGGAATCCTCCCACCCCCGTGTCCCACTTTGGGAGCCATCCTTCTCCTCAGCCCCACACCTCAACTAGGGACATGCCCAGCCCACCTGGCCTCTCCCATGGTGGCAGATTCAAAGCTGGGGCCGGGACGGTTGCTTCTGCCGTGTCTCCTTCCTGCCCCCACCAGGTGCAGGGCGGATCTCCCCTGGCGACGTTTGCCTGGTAAGCTGGGCTCAAAGGCGTCGGCCCTTCCACAAAACGGGCCAAGCAAAGAGAAGAAAACTTGGCTCACGGCGTCCGTAAGGACAAGCTCCACGCTGGTGCCCCAGCTCAGCCTCGACTTAACTCAGTGGGTCACTCAGCTTGTCCCCAACCCAACGCAGTCCAGGACCCTCCAGTCCCACAACCCTACGCAACTCAATCCCCTCCCAACCCAACCCAGCCCAGTCCGTTCCCAACCCAACCCAACCCAGCCCAGTCCCCCGCAACCCTACGCAACTCAATCCTCTTCCAACTCCACCCAGCCCGTTCCCAACCCAACCCAACGCAGTCCAGTCCCCCGCAACCCTACGCAACTCAATCCGCTCCCAACCCAACGCAGTCCAGTCCGTTCCCAACCCAACGCAGTCCAGTCCCCCGCAACCCTACGCAACTCAATCCGCTCCCAACCCAACGCAGTCCAGTCCCCCCTCAACCCTACGCAACTCAATCCCCTTCCAACTCCACCCAGCCCGTTCCCAACCCAACCCAACGCAGTCCAGTCCCCCCCAACCCTACACAACT
This sequence comes from Mauremys mutica, assembly GCF_020497125.1. Lineage (NCBI taxonomy): Eukaryota > Metazoa > Chordata > Testudines > Geoemydidae > Mauremys > Mauremys mutica. The sequence continues at coordinate 36,514,412 of NC_059086.1, read as the reverse complement.
CAATCCCCTCCCAACCCAGTCCAGTCCGTTCCCAACCCAACGCAGTCCAGTCCCCCGCAACCCTACGCAACTCAATCCGCTCCCAACCCAACCCAGTCCAGTCCCCCCCAACCCTACGCAACTCAATCCTCTTCCAACTCCACCCAGCCCGTTCCCAACCCAACCCAACGCAGTCCAGTCCCCCCCAACCCTACGCAACTCAATCCCCTCCCAACCCAACCCAGCCCAGTCCGTTCCCAACCCAACCCAACGCAGTCCAGTCCCCCACAACCCTACGCAACTCAATCCGCTCCCAACCCAACGCAGTCCAGCCCGTTCCCAACCCAACCCAACGCAGTCCAGTCCCCCGCAACCCTACGCAACTCAATCCCCTCCCAACCCAACCCAGCCCAGTCCGTTCCCAACCCAACCCAACGCAGTCCAGTCCCCCACAACCCTACGCAACTCAATCCGCTCCCAACCCAACGCAGTCCAGCCCGTTCCCAACCCAACCCAACGCAGTCCAGTCCCCCGCAACCCTACGCAACTCAATCCTCTTCCAACTCCACCCAGCCCGTTCCCAACCCAACCCAACGCAGTCCAGTCCCCCGCAACCCTACACAACTCAATCCCCTCCCAACCCAGTCCAGTCCGTTCCCAACCCAGCGCAGTCCAGTCCCCCGCAACCCTACGCAACTCAATCCGCTCCCAACCCAACGCAGTCCAGTCCCCCGCAACCCTACGCAACTCAATCCGCTCCCAACCCAATGCAGTCCAGTCCCCCGCAACCCTACGCAACTCAATCCGCTCCCAATCCAACGCAGTCCAGTCCCCCACAACCCTACGCAACTCAATCCGCTCCCAACCCAACGCAGTCCAGTCCCCCGCAACCCTACGCAACTCAATCTGCTCCCAACCCAACGCAGTCCAGTCCCCCCTCAACCCTACGCAACTCAATCCCTTCCCAACCCAGCCCAGTCCGTTCCCAACCCAACCCAACGCAGTCCAGTCCCCCCCAACCCTACGCAACTCAATCCTCTTCCAACTCCACCCAGCCCGTTCCCAACCCAACCCAACGCAATCCATTCCCCCGCAACCCTACGCAACTCAATCCCCTCCCAACCCAACCCAGCCCAGTCCCTTCCCAACCCAACGCAGTCCAGTCCCCTCCCAACCCTACACAACTCAGTTCTACTCAGTCCCCCAACCCAACTCAGTCCCCTTCTGGTCCTTTTCCAACCCAATCCAAACCCCTCCCAATCAAAGGTTTTCCCCCAGACCCTGCAAAGCTGACACCTCCCGCAGAGTGCAGGTGCATCCCCCAGGAGTTCGGGGGCCACCCAGACGTCCCCGGCTTGCCGTACCCCCAGAATCACATACCTCCGGCTTGTCCCAAGCTAATGGGCAAGCTGAGGCAGGGAAAGAGAAGCCCAGGGGAGTCCTAAGTCTTAAACATTGGTGTTTGCCACGTACAGAAACACCCAGCGAGCTGGAGGGCAGCGCAGAGTAGGAGAAGGGGGACATGGGATGGAGAGAGAGAAATCTCCGTCCCCCCATCCTCATTGTCCTCCTGGCTCCAGGCCACCTCCCTCATTCGTTGTCTTAATTTTCGTTTCAATGGTCTTAAATGCTGGGTCGGAGAGGACAGTGGCACCAGGAACAGGATGAGTGTAAATGTTGTGAAGAGAAAGGCCTGTCGGGGTGTGTGTGTGCGAGGGGCGGGTGGGGCCTACAGCACAATTAGGGTGCAAACGAGCAGGAACGACACGGCATATGTGCCCGTGAGTAGTTACTGCTCTAACCGTTGTATGACCTTGTGTTCCCTCGTGGTGTCACGGCTGGGCTGAGCGTCCCGCTGGCGTATCGTCCGGGCGAGCAGCACATCCGTTGGGCCACCCCGAAAGCACCGTGGACCACACAACCCAGACCCGCAATGCACCCAGGGCAGCCACAGGTCCCTGACATGGTGCCCCCTTCCTGGAGGGACCCAGGGCCACCCCACCAGGGCCTCGCTCTGAGCGGCTACTCCGGAGGGACCCCAGCCAGCGCTCCCTGCCCAGCCCCGAACGTCCCGGGAACTGCTGCCCCGCCAGGAGCAACTGAGCTCTCAGTCCGTTCAGCTTGGGACGGTTAGAGCAGACGCCAGCCGGGAGACTGGACTCTGGACCGCAGGATGCACTGTCCCAGGCGCTGGGTCTCTGCTTCCCAGGTGCTTTGCAAGGAACGGCCGCTTCTTAAACGGGGCTCCAGACGCAGGGGCCTGCAGTCCGGCCGATCCGGGTCTTCTCCGGATGCGGGGGCTTTGCACAGAAAAGTCTCCCCCCCCCGACGCCCGCAGTGCCTGCAGGACTTCGCACGTCGGCCCCTGAGCTTTGGGCTTTATTTATTTTTAATTGCAGATTATTTCTCGGAAGAGGGTTGGGGCCGAGATCAGGGCGCTGTGGTGCCATGCGCTGCCAGACCCTGACCAAAATCAGGGCCCCGTCGCACTGGGTGCTGCACGGACCCCGGCCGACATCAGAGCCCTGTTGTGTCGGGTGCTGCCCAGACCACCACCAAGAGGCAGCTACCGCCCTGAAGACTTCATGGTCTGAGCGGACTAAGGAGAAGGCTCATCCTCCCCACCTTACCGATGGGGAAACTGAGGCATAGAATGGTGCAGTGACTTCCCGACCCCACGGGGACTCGTGCTGGGCCCTGAAGAGCTGGGGGCAGGGATGGGGAGAGGGGACGGATCCAGAGCTTGTACCTCTCCTCTGCGAGGCTCTGGATCTCACGGGGCCGGATTCTCCCCCGGCCGCCTCCGGACTTCAAGCTGCTCCCCCCTCATGAGACTTCCTCCCGTGCGCCGCCTTCCGCTGGACCCTCCACCCTCCACCCTCCACCACTAGCCTGCAGCTCGGTGTGAAGAGACACTGGCCTGCCCTGATCGCCAATAAACCCGCCTGCCATGTTATTTATTGCAAAGGAGGGATGGGAGCGTCTGGTGTCTCGCTGCTCTGCCCCCAGCCCGCCCCACGGCCTGAACGGAAACCGGGGGTGGGATCCAGCCCCACTCCGCAGCCTGCCCCGGTCTGGGGTAGGGCTGGAAATCAGGCGTGAGCCCAGTGCACCGCTGCCGGGCGGGAACGGCCGCGATGGGGCAACGGTCCATGTCCCCCCGCCTCCATCTCCGCGGCTGGCGTAACCCGGGAGGGATGCCCCCCCCCGCAGCCCCGGAGCCGCCCCCCGCCCCTGGCTGGGGTACATCGGCCAAGCCACGGCGAAGGGACCCGGGCAGTTCATGCGACGATTGCAGCCCGGCCTGGTGCCCGGGCAGGGAGGGGAGCGGAGGGCATCCAGGGTGACCGATCCCTCCCCTGCTCTTTGCTGGGGGGGGCGGAGTCCGTCCGTCTGTCCTGCTGAGGTGGCAGGGTTTAAATTTAGGCTGGCAAAATAGCCGGGATGCCGGAGGCCGGAGGGAGGGGGGTATTTAAAGGTACAGCAGCGTGGCCTGGCTTGGGATGGGGGGGGGGGACTGGTGGGTCTCCCCATGGGGCAGACACAGGGGGCCAGTTTGTGCCCCTGCGCGGCACGGGTCAGGGGTGGGCGGCATTAAGAGGTGGGGCATGGAGGGGGCGGTGGAGGGAGTGGCCAGAGGCAGGGACAGACAGAGGGACAGGGAGGGAGGTGGGCCAAGCGATGGGGGGAAGGGCAGAAGGGCCCGAGCCCCCGCCAGTGGCCATGGCAGGTCCGGGCCCCGCGAGCCCCCACCCGGCTGGGCCCCTCCCATCCCAACCCGCCGGCCTCGGAGCCCCATGGGCACGTCAGCCGAGATCTGCCCCCCAAACACTGCCCCCAGGGGTGTGAGGCCCTGGAGAGCTAGATAGAGGGGGTGGCTGGGGACAGATAGATAGATGGGGTGGAGGTATGGGGATGGGTAGATGGGGTCGGGGGAGCAGGGGGGGTATGGGGGTAACTGGATGGGGTGTGGAGAGCAGTGGGTATGAGGGTAACTGGATGGGGGTGGGGGGAGCACGGGAGATATGGGGTGGGGGATCAGGGGGTGTCACAGAGTCCCCGGGCGATGCTCTGAAACTGCTCCCCACGAAGCCAGGCAGGACTTGGGGGGGGGCCCCCCTCTCTGGGAGCAGACTGTCTCCAGGGCAGGAAGCTCACACGGCTTCCACCTTCCTGGGTCTGACCTTGGAGCATTCAGCATCCCCGTCCCCCCGTGCGCTTCCCCCAGCGAGTCGCCCAGGCCGGGTCCTGGGGGGGCCACAGGGCCCTGCCCCCCCACTCCGCAGTCAGACGCGACTCTCAGCCAGCCAGTAACACAGAGGTTTATTCGATGACAGGAACAGGGTCTGACACAGAGCTTGTAGGTACCGCGAACCGGACCCCTCGGCCGGGTCCATTCTGGGGGGCAGTGAGCCAGACCCCCACGTCTGCCCTCACTCCTCGTCCCCCGCCAGCCCCAGACTGACACCCCCTCCAGCCCCTCCCCTCTGCTCAGCCCCTTCCCCGGGCCAGGAGGTCACCTGAGCTCTTTGTTCTCCAGCACCTTGAGCATCCCCTTGCAGGGGGGGAAGGGGCCCGGCCATTAGTTGCCAGGAGACAGTGTCGGCCATTTATGTGCACTGGCCTTTATCCCACCACCTAGAGACTTAAGAACAGCATAGGGGAAACTGAGGCACCCACCCAGTGTTCAGAGGAAACATTAAGAACAGTCCCACTTTGTCACAGGGGGTAACGGGATGGGGGTGGGGCAGCAGGGGGGGATATGGGGGTAACGGGATGGGGGTGGGGGGAGCAGGGGGCGTATGGGGATCGCTAGGTAACGGGTGTTGATTGCTCCAGTCCCCATTGGGGGTAATTTACTGCTGTGCTCATTTCCCTGTGGTGCCCTCTTCCCTCCCGCCCCTGCTCTAACCACTAGCCCCCCCTCCCCTCCCCTCCCCTCCCCTCCCCGAGCCAGGGAGAGAACCCAGGAATCCTGGGTTCCCAGGTCCCCGCAGCTGCCACTCCCCCTTCCCCCCATTCCTGCGTCTGGTGCTTTTACAGGCCAGATTGTGATTTCCGGCCATAAAGACCCGACATTCGCCCCCCCCGCCCCCGCCCCGGTCTGCCTGGCTTGGGGTCATTACCTGGCGGGAGGGTGTAACCAGCAGGGGGGTGGTGAAGGAACCAGGAGCCAAAACCCAGCGTCCCAGCAGTGTTCACTCAGGGGGGGCCCAGTGCTGCGAGCTTCCCCACAGCAGTGCCCACCCTTCCCTCCTCCAGCCTCACACCAGGGGATGGCAGCGGTGAAAGCCGTGACCCACAGCAGGTCACGTGACTCCCCTGGATAAGTGGGTCCGGGTGTGGGCTTGGGGGTTACTCAAATCCAGAGCAGCGATGGAACCCAGGTGTCCTGGTTCCCAGCCCCTCCCCACCCCGCTGTAACCCATTACTCCCCTCCCCCCGCAGTTAGGGGGGGACGTGGCTGTGGGGCCCCTGAGACAATAAGCAGGTTTGGAAGCCAGAGGTTTCTCGCAGCATCTGCAGAACATCTGGGCGGCCCCTGAGGTGAGCAGGCCGGGGGGAGCACATCTGGCTGGGAGGTACCACGCTGGGGTTCCTCAGCCGGCTGGGATCAGAACTGTGTGTCTGAGACCCTGCACCCCTCCAGCCGTGGGGGATTCCCTGTCACAGCCCCCTCCTGATCTCTGCCCCCTCCCCGCAGCCCAGCGCCCCCTGCTGAGCCCCCCACCCCACTCCCCGCAGCCCAGCGCCCCCTGCTGATCCCCCGACCCCGCTCCCCACAGTCCAGCCTCCCCACCCCCTCCCCACAGCCCAGCGCCCCCTGCTGATCCCCCGCCCCGGTCCCCGCAGCCCAGCGCCCCCTGCTGGGGACACTGCTGCAGGGACCCCCTCACCCGGCACCGGGACTTGGCCCCTCTGGGGGCTGGGGGACCCCTGCGGCTGCCGGGATCCCTCGCCCACTTCTGCCTTCACAGTGCTCCGGGTTTGGAGGTCAGAGGTCAGAGGTCAGGGCCCCCAGCTGGGGGGGGATGGGGCCCTGCAGAGAGGAAACTCCTGTCCCAGGGGCTGTTTCCTCCCTGGATGGGGAAGGCAACTGACCTCATTCGTCATGGTAACGTGGGGGGGGGGCTCCCTGGGGCGCCATGGAAACCGCCTCCCTGGACTCCCTAGGAGGGTCTGGGTCCTTAGCTGGTGCCCCTCACTCCCGACCCGCAGCCCCTGCCCTGGGCTCCCCGCCCCTGAACCCGGCCGGTGCCCCTCACTCCCGACCCGCAGCCCCTGCTCGCCCAGCCCTGGGCTCCCCCCTGCTCTGCCGGTGCCCCTCACTCCCGACCCGCAGCCCCTGCTCGCCCAGACCTGCCCCCCCCCAGCCCTGTCGGTGCCCCTCACTCCCGACCCGCAGCCCCCTGCTCCCACCGGCCCAGTCTCCCCCAGCCCTGCCGGCGGTTTAACGTGTGCGGGTGCAGGGGAGACGCTCCGCTGTGAATCTGTCAAAACCTCCTCCCCAGAGGGCTACGAGCTAATCCACGCGGATCCCAGCTCGGGCCCTGGCGGGCGGGGAGGGGGCGCGGCGCGGGGGGGCCCGGGGCCGGGGTCTGGGGCCGGGCTGTGGGACAGTCGGAAGAGTTGTCACGGTGACGCCAGAGGGTTACCCAGAAACCAGAATCCGACCACGCTTCGCAGAGACCCAACGGGCCGGGCGCCTGCCGGACGACGTCCCCGAGCGGCCAGCTGGGGTGGGCTGGGGGCCCATTTCCCAGGGTAACGGGGTGTCTCCCCCCCATGGGACCACCGGGGTCCAGACCGAGGGGCCTCAGGCCCATGGATTCAGTAACTGAAGCAGCTGATGGGAGCCGGTGTCTCTGCTCTGGGCATTTCCCAGCCACGCGGATGCCCCGTTTCCGCCGCCGGGGCTGGTGGGAAGGGCAGCGGGGGGGCCGTCCTGCCGCTGAGGAGCAAACAAGGGGGGGCAGTTTGGTGCCCACCCTGGCCCCGGATTCGTGGCTAGTGGCATCGGCTCTTTGGGGACATCCCCTTCCCAGCTGGAGAAGTCCTCCGGCGATGGGGTCCCTGGCTGCGGATTTCACCATCTCTGCGAGGGGCTGGTGGGATGCGTCTCTGGGGAGCTGGGGGATTGGGGCCAGAAGCCAGGCTGGCTTTGGATGGGCAGGGCGGACGAGCTGTAACATCGGGGGCCGGCACGCAGGCTGGCAACAGCCATGGGTCCCGGCTCGGGGGTGGGGGGTCATGGACACGTGGCTGTCCGGCGAGGCTGGATTCCCAGAGGGACGTGTCTCGCTTGCCTCCGCCCTGCAGAGACCCGGGTGGCCCCTTTGGTCGGCACCTGGCTGTAAAAGGTTTGTCCCGTAACCTCCTGAAGCAGGGAGTTAAGTGCGGCGAGTTTGTCAGACCTTGGACAGGAGGTCCTGTTACAGAACAGCTGCTGTTGAGGGGTTCTCAGGGTCCCCCCTGAACTGAACACACTGCAACACGTCCCACCCAACACACCCCAACAGCTCACACACGCCCCGGCCGATCCAACCCCAATAGGGTCGCACACCAATAGACCTAGGCATCCCACCGCACCCACCAACGGCACACGCCCTGCTGCGTTCACATCCCATCCCCCCACCCACACAACCCCTCCCACAAGAGAAGCACACCCTCCCCGCCCCCACTGAAATGCACAGCTCCCCCGGCAGCCTAAATCTCCTTATAACAAAGTGTGTGGCAGGGAACGTCCTACGGGTTTGGGGTTGGGGTTTTTTTTAAGAAAAGAGGGAAAAAGACTACAAAACAAAGAAACTAAACAAGTAAATACAAACCTGGCCAGGCAAGAGCAGAATTGGCCAGTTCTGCCGCCCGCAAGTTAATCTGCCGTTTTCCTGCCTTCACTTTGCAGCTCTGAGGTTCCTTTCACGATGTTTTGGCCTCGGGATTTCCTAGGGTTTTGTTGTTGCTTTTTTAAATGAAAAGCGGACGGGGAAAAAAACCTAATAGAAACCACCCAGCCCCCGCGAGTCCCCTTTACTTGCACGCCAACGGTCTTTTAAACCATACCCCGGTGCCTAGGTTTGAAGTAAAACTGACAGCCGCCAGGGACCGGCCAGCCAAACGCTGGCACAGCGTAGAAAACAGACAGGGAGTTAATTTGCAATCTCCGACTCTCAGGCTGCCGAGCGTTTTGCAAGCGTTTGTTTCTTCTTTTCTTTCTTTTTTTTAACGAAGTTTTTGGGCTGGTGATTTCCTAGGTTTTTCAAACGGCGGCGGGAGGGGGAGATGAACACGCCGCTCGCGGAAGGCGCGTCGTCGCCGTGACGTGGGATCGTCCATTCGCAACCTCTCCGGCTTTGCGCGCGCTCGGACGGTCTTTTGGCGTGGAAGGCCCCAGGGCTTTTTCCGACGACAGATGCGGGTACCGCAGCCTCGGCGGGTATTTGCGAAGGTCGCGCCTGCAGTTCCCGGCTGCCGGGCGCGCTGAGGGTCTTTGAACCCACTTTTTGCTTGCACCGAGTTTCCTAGCTTGGCTTTTGTGAACTGCTGACAATCCAGGTCTTTCCCCGAGCTTCAGCCCGGCTCAGCGCTGCGTTGTCTGCTGCGAGTCTCCGGCCTCCCTCGAGTCCTCGGCTCCGCGACCGGCCGGTGTTTAGAGCACAAAACGGAGGTGAAAAGCAGGAGCCGGGCAGGGCGGGGCCGCCAGGCAGGTGGCTAGGGCTGAAAGCAGGGGGCTGCTTTGTTGAGGTTCGGGGGGGCGGAGAATGGGGCATGGGGCTTGTCCCCTCTAGGGGGCGCTGGTTCCCACCTGGCCCCAGAGCAGGGGGAGCCTGGCTGTTGCGGGGGGAGGGGATAAGCCAGTTTCCTTCCTGCATTTTTGCAACCTGAGCTAATCCTGACTCTTTGTATCTGCCCCTCCCCCCTCTGCACCCACCTGCCGCCGGCTGGGCCTGCCGGGCTCTGGGTCGCAGATCAGCCGCACCAGGGACCGGAGCGTAACTGCTCCGGCGCCGTGCGGGGGGAGTCTGAGCTTGGCGGTGGGGGGAGGGTCACACCCGGGCAGAGCGGGGCTGAGATAACAGCCCACCCTCGCTCCCAGTGCAGCCTGGGGTGGCTCTGGACTGACCCTGGGGGAGCTGAGATCAGAACCCGGCTCTGACCCCACTGTGAACAGGAGTGACTCCAGATTGACCCCAGGTGGAGCTGAGCTCAGAACCCGGCCCTGACCCCACTGTGAACAGGAGTGACTCCGGATTGACCCCAGGTGGAGCTGAGCTCAGAACCCGGCCCTGACCCCACTGTGAACAGGAGTGACTCCGGATTGACCCCAGGTGGAGCTGAGCTCAGAACCCGGCCCTGACCCCACTGTGAACAGGAGTGACTCCAGATTGACCCCAGGTGGAGCTGAGATCAGAACCTGGCCCGGACTCCACTGTGAACAGGAGTCACTCCGGATTGACCCCAGCCCTGCCCTTGTGGCAGACGGGGGCGGGGGTGACTCTGGATTGGGACAGGTATTGGGATCTGCCCCTTACAGACAGCCCCCCCCCCCCGAGGGCTGGTCTCACACACAAAGGAGCCGGTTACCCCCACACACGCACACACACGTGTCTAGGTGGCTGGGGGTGGGGGGTGCCTGCCTGTAATTGAAGCCAGACCTGGATCAGGTGAGGGGCGTGCGGGGAAAGGGGGGGCCTCCCCCCCCAAGGCAGATTTCCACCCTCCCCCTCTCCGGCTGCAGGCTGCCTGTCTACCTGGCTCCAGCCCCCCACCCCATCCCCCGGCTCCCCGCCCAGCCCCTCACCCTCCCTGCTGGCGGACCCCACCCCACCCCGCCGGGCCCCAATAGCTCAGCGATGGAAGGGGGCGGTGTCCCCCCCCGCACACACGCTCCCTCCACCCCCCCGGGCCTGCCATTCCCTGGCAGCCCGGAAACGCGAATTCCAGCCCCGCGCGCTGCGACGGCTGATTAACTTCTCATGTTGAAACCCGAAGGCGCGTGGGGGAAGGATCGACGGCGCGGGGACCTCGTCCGTCTGCACAGGGGCCCTGCAGCGTCAGGTGGGTGGAATAGCGGGGGGCTGCGGGTCGGGAGTGAGGGGCACCGGTGGGGCTGGGGGGGCTGTAGGTCGGGAGTGAGGGGCACCAGCAGGGCTGGGCTAGCAGGGCTGCGGGTCGGGAGTGAGGGGCACCGGCAGAGGTGCACTTTGCAGAGGTGGGGGCTGGGGGATACCCCGTGGAGGGGGAGCTGCTTGTGAACAAGGAGGGGGAGGGGGCAGGGAGCTCCCAGGGTAGGGGACCCCCCCCCGCCCCCATCCACCGAGATGCTGCGGGGTCTGGATTCCATTAGCCAAGAGCCGGGACACAGACCGGCCGCGCTGCCCACTCCCAGCCGCCGGCACAGCCTGCCACTGCCTCCCTCTGGGAGGGCCGGGTGCCGGACGCCTGGGTCCTCTCCCCAGCTGTGGGAGGGGAGTGGGGTCTAGTGGTTAGAGCAGGGGGAGCTGGGAGCCAGGACTCCTGGGTTCTCTCCCCAGCTCTAGGAGGGGAGTGGGGTCTAGTGGTTAGAGCAGGGGGAGCTGGGAGCCAGGACTCCTGGGTTCTCTCCCCAGCTCTGGGAGGGGAGTGGGGTCTAGTGGTTAGAGCAGGGGGAGCTGGGAGCCAGGACTCCTGGGTTCTCTCTCCGGCTCTGGGAGGGGAGCAAGGGCTACTGGATTAGAAGGAGTCCAACTCTCCCCCCTCCCGCCCTGCTCTAACCACTAGACCCCACTCCTCCCCCAGAGCCAAGGATGGGAAGGTCCCTGTTCCCTGGGCAGGATGGAAGCTCTGTGGTGCTCCAGTGACAGGAGAAGGGGGGACACAGATCACAGGCCCAGTTTCACTTGGTCCTCCAACCCCTAGGACCCAAAGTAGCTCAGAGAGACCCCAACCTGCCCCTGGATAAGCCTTTGCTGTTAGAACACCACAGGGGGCTGCGGGTCGGGAGTGAGGAGCACCGGCCGAGTTGGGGGGATACCCAGGGCTGGGCGAGTGGGGGCTGCAGGTCAGGAGTGAGGGGCACCGGAAGGGCTGGTAGGGGGGCAGGACTGGGCGAGCGGGGGCTGCGGGGAGTGAGGGGCACCGGCAGGGTTGGGGGGAGCCCGGGCCCGGGCGAGCGGGGGCTGCGGGTCGGGAGTGAGGGGCACCGGCAGGGTTGGGGGGAGCCCGGGCCCGGGCGAGCGGGGGGCTGCGGGTCGGGAGTGAGGGGCACCGGCAGGGTTGGGGGGAGCCCGGGCCCGGGCGAGCGGGGGCTGCGGGTCGGGAGTGAGGGGCACCGGCAGGGTTGGGGGGAGCCCGGGCCCGGGCGAGCGGGGGCTGCGGGTCGGGAGTGAGGGGCACCGGCAGGGTTGGGGGGAGCCCGGGTCCGGGCGAGCAGGGGGCTGCGGGTCGGGAGTGAGGGGCACCGGCAGGGTGGGGGGGAGCCCGGGACCGGGCGAGCCGGGGGATCCGGGTCGGGAGTGAGGGGCACCGGCAGGGTTGGGGGGAGCCCGGGCCCGGGCGAGCGGGGGCTGCGGGTCGGGAGTGAGGGGCACCGGCAGGGTTGGGGGGAGCCCGGGCCCGGGCGAGCGGGGGCTGCGGGTCGGGAGTGAGGGGCACCGGCAGGCTTGGGGGGCTGCGGGTCGGGCGTGAGGGGCACCGGCAGTGTTGGGGGGAGCCCGGGCCCGGGCGAGCGGGGGCTGCAAGTCGGGAGTGAGGGGCACCAGCAGGCTTGGGGGGCTGCGGGTCGGGAGTGAGGGGCACCGGCAGGGTTGGGGGGAGCCCGGGCCCGGGCGAGCGGGAGCTGCAAGTCGGGAGTGAGGGGCACCAGCAGGCTTGGGGGGCTGCGGGTCGGGAGTGAGGGGCACCGGCAGGGTTGGGGGGCTGCGGGTCGGGAGTGAGGGGCACCGGCAGGGATGGGGGGAGCCCGGGCGAGCAGGGGGCTGCGGGTCGGGAGTGAGGGGCACCGGCAGGGTTGGGGGGAGCCCGGGCGAGCAGGGGGCTGCGGGTCAGGAGTGAGGGGCACCGGCAGGGTTGGGGGGAGCCCGGGCCCGGGCGAGCAGGGGCTGCGGGTCGGGAGTGAGGGGCACCGGCAGGGTTGGGGGGAGCCCGGGCCCGGGCGAGCGGGGGCTGCGGGTCGGGAGTGAGGGGCACCGCCGCGCTGGCTGTTCCCTGCACTGGCAGGTTGGCGCACGTCTGGCTGAGCTGCACATACCTGCACAGCGGCGGGGGCTGGTTCCTGCACAGGAGGTCACGTCGCCTGGGATTGTGGGTAACACTTTATGCAAATAGCCTCAGGGTCAGACTCTAATCTCTCTACAAACTGGTTATACTCTGTTAGCCCCACCCCCCTCCCAGAGCGGGGAGAGAACCCAGGAGTCCGAGCTCCCAGCCCCCCCCCCCCCGCTCTAACCACTAGCCCCAACTCCCTTCCCAGAGCCAGGGAGAGAACCCAGGCGTCCGGGCTCCCAGCCCCCTCCCCGTTCTGACCCCTCAATCCCAGCCCGCCGCCCCCCAGGGCGATGCGACCGGGCGGCTCAGTGCAGGGATGCGGGAGGCTCTCTGTGGGGGAGGGGCAGGTGGGGGATGGGCTGGGTTTCAGTTTTCGGTTTCAAAGGCGAGCGCATTAGCCCCCCCCCCCCCCCCCCGGGCTGCCCCCCTCCAGATGTCCCTGCATCTGGATCCCATCCCCCGCCCCCCTCCCCGGCTGCCGGTTCCGGATTCTGCAGCTGTCCCTGGAGGGACGGAGGGGCTGGGAGCTGGCTGCACCTAGAACCCAGGGGCACCGTGCTCGAGAACCGGGGGGGGGGCGTAAATAGCCAGAGCTCGGCTCTAGCGGGTCACGTTGGGAAGGGTGGGGGGTTCTAGATCCCAGTTCCAGACCCTGGCGTCAGCTTGTAAATACCGAGGGTCTAGACCCCGTGGGTTCTAGAACCTGTGGCCAGGCTCGTGTTCTGGCTGCTCCAGACCCTGGCGCCATTCGGCACCGGCGGAATTCGGCGCCATTCGCGATCCCCCCGGGCCGCGATGCGGGTTCATTCAGTGCTGGGCACGATCTGCCACGGGGCAGAACGGGGGTCTGACCAGGGGCACGTTCTAGACCCAATCAACGTGTCGGGGGCGAGTTCTAGGCCGGCCAGCGTGTCGGCACTTTTTCTAGAGCACGTTGGCCCGACGGCTGGGGATAGCGGTTCTAGGCTCCCCGCGTTCTAGAACCTAAAACCTGCCTGCCTGGGGGGAGGGGGGTCTAGTGGTTGGAGCAGGCAGGGCCGGGGGCCAGGACTCCTGGGTTCTCTCCCAGTTAACATTAATTGACGTGTTTCTCTTTCCCCTCAGGTCTTTTGAGCGACTCCCCCGTCCCCAGCTGCTGTGACCCAAACCTCCCACCCTTCTCCCAGCCGGAGGCCTGCAGCATGAGCGTCGAGCCCCCCAGGGAGGGGGCGCCAGCCCTGCGCTGCCCCTGAGCCTCCCCCCTGCGGAGCCATGGAGCAGTGGGGCCGGGAGCCCCCCAGGGGCAGGGGGGTCTGGGCTGGGATCGCGCCGCAGGGACCCTGCGCCTGGTAGGAGTCGCCCAGTGCCCCGGGGGGTCAGGACGGGGCGTCGGCCTGATCCTCGGCTGCAGGAGGGTCATGAATCGAGCCCAGGGCTGGATCTGCAGGGAACTGGCCCCCCCACGCTGCAGGAGACGCTGACACTGCAGGTAACACCCAGGGTGCCCCTCACTCCCGACCCGCAGCCCCTGCCAGCCCAGCCCTGCCCCCCCCGCGCTGCCGGTGCCCCTCACTCCCGACCCGCAGCCCCTGCTAGCCCGGCCCTGCCCCCCCCAGCCCTGCCGGTGCCCCTCACTCCCGACCCGCAGCCCCCTGCTAGCCCAGCCCTGCCCCCCCTGCCCTGCCGGTGCCCCTCACTCCCGACCCGCAGCCCCCTGCTAGCCCAGTCCTGGGCCCACCCCCCCCTGCCGGTGCCCCTCACTCCCGACCCGCAGCCCCTGCCAGCCCAGCCCTGCCCCCCCCGCCCTGCCGGTGCCCCTCACTCCCGACCCGCAGCCCCTGCTAGCCCGGCCCTGCCCCCCCCAGCCCTGCCGGTGCCCCTCACTCCCGACCCGCAGCCCCCTGCTAGCCCAGCCCTGACCCCCCAGCCCTGCCGGTGCCCCTCACTCCCGACCCGCAGCCCCCTGCAAGCCCAGTCCTGGGCCCCCCCCACCCTGCCGGTGCCCCTCACTCCCAACCTGTGGACGGGGCCATGTCTCAGTGCTGTGGGGGTTTAATGGGGGAGGGGCAGGACCTGCCAGCTCTAACCACCCCCCCCCGTTCTCCCCCCAGGTCCCCGCGGTGATGCTCATTCGGCTCCAGGCTATGGTCACCTCGTTCCTTTGCGCCCTCCACGCCGCCCCACGCCGCCTCCCCTCCCCCGCCGGCCCGGACGCCGGGGTCCCCTGGGACGCGCCGGCCCCCTCCCCGGGCGACTGGGAGCTGTCGTCCCCCCGCGTGGCCCTGGCCAGCCGAGCCCCCGCCGGGCCCCCCCGTGCTGCTGCTGCTGGAGGAGGAGCCGGGCGTCCGGGCGGGGCCGGCGAACGGGACGCGGCGGGCGCGGCGGGCCGGGGGGGCGGAGGCGGCCCGCCGGGGCGAGATGTCCGTGTGCGACAGCGTCAGCCTGTGGGTGACGGACAAGCGCACGGCCGTGGACATCCGGGGCAAGGCGGTGACGGTGCTGTCCGAGGTGCAGACGCTCACCGGGCCGCTCAAGCAGTATTTCTTCGAGACCAAGTGCAACCCGGCGGGCGGGACGATGGGCGGGTGCCGGGGCGTGGACCGGCGCCACTGGCTCTCCGAGTGCAAGGCCAAGCAGTCGTACGTGCGGGCCCTGACCGCCGACGCCGACAAGCTGGTGGGCTGGCGCTGGATCCGCATCGACACGGCCTGCGTCT